>NW_019384850.1:269468-306815 GCF_000671375.1 Centruroides sculpturatus
AGTGGCGGAGTGGAATCTCCTGTATTTTCAGATTACGAAAAGCCAGATTTGCGCATGCGCTTTACAGAGCACCAACCTCACCCGGTTTAGCCGGTGGAAGCCTACGACCTTGGGTGGAAGCTGCACACATATAAAGATTCCAATTCTATCAAGGACGGTTCTGGGCTGTTAGCCACCTGCCCACTAGATATTTCGATTACGTGAATAACGAGTAAATTTATAACTTAACCCAACCGATAAGAATTTACTGGTATGTTTTTACGATAATTCCGTATAGTTGACAGGAGTTAAAAAATCGATTAAAATATTTGATGTATTTATTCCGCTTTCCGATTTTATATTACTCGCGGATTTCGATGTTAAACCAGTGTTATTACGATTTCGGACATCCCATCTTTAAGGGGATGTAGAAAAAAACGTTTACAATTCTTGTATAATGTTAAAAAATTAACTGTTATTTGGCAGCATCATTTACAACTAAATTTAATGAATGAGAGAGATGCACGAGGTACAGAAAAAGCTCTAGAATTTATTTTCCTTACATTTACGATTTATATATCCGTTTGTCATAAAAATTTCTTTCCACTTTTTTCCCAAGACTACAAATATTGAGTACAAAGTAACCGGTTTCGACTTATTTCTACTTAAGTAATTAAATACAGTAGAGCATCGATTATCTGACCCCCGATTAACCTTCACATCAGTTAACTGGCCGTTCTAGTCAGAAAATTTCAAATGTCCGCTAGTGATGTGGCACTATAATATTTGGCTACGTCTTGGCTACTTTAATATTATTTTTGTTAAATTTTTGCATGTTTTAGCTGGCAACACTGGCTTGACCATTGAAGGGAGGCCAGTATTTAAACGAGACTTAATTTTCTAATTATGAGTGGTTGTTTGTTTTGTGAGCAATAAAATAATTTAAAAATAATTTTTAACGATACAATAGCAACGATTATTACTTTTAAAAAAATTTGTTAGGCTTAACATCGATGAAAATTCAATGCGAAGTTGGTTAATAGCAATATACTAATATACTAATTACATGAGATATACTAATATACTATACTAATAATGTATTTTTTTATTCTTTTCGGTTATCCCATTTTTTCAGTTATCCAACCAACCTGAGTCCCCAATTGAGTCACATAATCGATGCTCTACTGTATTTAATTTTATAAAAAGTGTAATATGAAAAAATTTATATTGTTTAAAATATATTTTACTGGATTCAGAACAATTAAGAGGAGCATGTGACATTTATATTTTTTCTTTATATTGAAGCAATTTTTTCCCCTATATCAGTTGTTGTACTGTTGTATAGGTGCACAAAAGAATACATGCATAAAAAGAACTTTCAGAACAATAATAATTCATGTGATTTTTAGGTTATTCTTACTTCCTTATTTTTCTAATATTTACTTATAAATTACACATACATCTTTTAATAGAAATTCAACAATATTTAGAATTAAATGGTTTGAATTTGAAACTAATAGTGTTTGATTTGAGTTTTATAACAAAGTTAAGTTTTTTCCTGTAATTTCCACTCCTGATGATCAAAAAGGCTTGAAAGTACAGTAGATTCTGCTTATTGTAATAATTGAAGTGTTTGAATGTAAAAGATGGTAATCCATAAAAAGAAATGATATCAGTAACTTAAAATGTGTACTTTTTAAGTTACTGATATGTTGCTCTACTTAACATCCATCTTGTGAAATGATCAGAAGTGTCAATTTAGAGGGAAGACAAAGTCAGTCAGAAATCTCTATAATTTTGCCTTTTAAAGTACAACCTTTTACATTCAAATCCTTCAGTTTATGAATTTCCTAAACTTATAGATAACATATGAAGTAAGTAAATAAAACAACAATTAGAGGAAATTCTGGTTTTGTTGACTCTAACATTAAAAGGACAATCTAAAATAATTTAAAAATGTATAACTTGAAGACTTACTAATTATTATTACATATTAATAAGTAATTCATTCAGTATTGTTTGTCTGCTACCAACTTCAACAACAGCTAGCATAATGCCAGCAAATTAGACTATTGTGAGCAAATAACGATTAAAATGATTAATTTAAAGAACTGATTAAGATCAATAGTGATAACAATAACTGAATTCAGATTATAATAATTGAATAATTTTTGTTATATATTATACCTTGTATGTTTTGTAGCCTGCTTATTTTGATAATATTATTCATGATTACAGTAAATGAAGTTTACTTTATTTGAGAATTAAGGAAAGCATTCTAATGGTTTCATGTTAACAGGAAATAGTGGGTCTTGAATACTTAGAATTTAATGTAATTAAATGTAAATTTGGATATTAATAAATAAATGAATGATATTCTGGTATAGTTTGTTTGCGTATCAACAGTGTCATAACAAATATTGATTCTACAAAATTTAAATATGTAAAAGATATCAGGGGTTAGTATCTTACATAGGATAGGATTAATATTTTACAATTCATAATACAAATTTCCTAATTGAATAATATAATAGAATATACATGGGATTTGTTATAAACCAGTAGTTGGAAAAAATATACAAAAGTTTTGAACCTGCAGTCTAATTTTTTAGGATCTTATCTGACAGTACCAACTAATTTCCTATATGAGAAATAAAGGAAATAATTGAATATTTTTTTTTAATGAGAGGAAATTCTGGTCTCAAAAATACCAAATCAAAAGACTACACATTATTTCCTGATGATATAGATCAAGAAACATACTTGAGATGCCAATAATATAAAGATGGGTTCTTAAAAAACTAGTTATTTTCCAACTTTGCAATTAATTGTAACTTTTTTTTAATAAGACATATACTATCTATGATATGCTTAAAGTAAAGGATATAAACTGTATACATTGTTGGCATGCTCCCTTAAATCTTTAGCATTCTGCTCAGATATTATAAGCAGATATATTGTAATATCAGGAGTCACATATATACAGGAATCTGAGTTGCTGATTTTCGGAGGATCAATGTTTCATCCCCAAACATATAAAGTAATTTTGAATATCTCATTTGAAAGGTAATTGTTTTCTTAGGTATTGTACAAAATTTCAAGATTTTCTATAAAGTGGTTGCTGAAATATAAGCAATTGAAATTGTGCAGAAATTGTATTTTTTTCCTTCTTCTTTTTCTTCATTCGACACTGCAGCTGACTGTAGAGAAAAATTACAGGGTCTAGAAAGCTCAAATTTTAAACTTAAGCCTTTCTCATGATTGGTGAGGTGCATGCTTGTGAAACTTCTGGGTTTATAGGTCAAAGTTCATGAGGGTTTCTCGTAGAGCTATTTCAGTTTTATGGTTTAATTTTATGCTTATTAGGATAAAATTACATTGAAATGAATGAATTTTATTCAAATGCTACTCAGAATAATCAAAGTTCAAATTTATGCCAATTAAAAGTTTTTATAATGATTTTCCTAAACAGCATATTGAAAATATAGGTTGGGACAGACAGAAGTGAATATTGAAACCATTTGGTTGGCAGTGCATTTGGTCAGCAATGTGCTTTATCAGCAGTCACCAATGTAATAATGTCTTGATGTAATAATGCAATTATTAAACAAAAAACAAAATTAATATCTAACAATTTTTTAATTAAACAAATCATTGATATCTAAACAAAGCTTTGTTTAGTTATCAATTGTATGTTTAGATACCTGTATTATTCTCTTTTCTACATTTTGCTTTGAAGCAAAATGTAGAAAAGAGTAATATCGGTAAAAATCTTATGGGTATCACTTTCGAGCACTACCAAAGAAAAACTCCTAAGAAAAATTTTGACTGTCATTTAGATTGTCATAATTTTTCACTCAGAACAATTTTTTTACATCTCAGATGTTTTTGTTTCGATAATTAGTTTCATGAGATATAATTAGAAGATGAATTAAGTCTTTTAGAAGATTACAATTGATATTCCAACATTCATGAACTATCCCATTAAGTTTATGTTGCAGGGTAATGATAAATTTTATCATTTTTCTACTATATTTTTGGTTGACATCTTACAGATTAACTGCTATGAATATGTTGAGAACATTGATGATTGTTATTATATAAAAGAACAATATAATTTTATGTCATTGGAATGGTGATGTACTATTATTGCATTTAGTATAATGTGAAGATATATACACATGCTTCCTTAATTGTTTTGAGAAGTTAAATTTCTTATAAAGTAACAATCTCATATGTTATAATATTACAGATAAAACAATATATTATTTTTAGTATGGTGGAACCTTGCTTAATGAGCATAATTCGTTTCAGAATTGTACTCATAACACGAAACGCTCGTTAAGCAAAACAATTTTTCCCATAGAAATTAATGTAAAATACGATAATGCATTCCACGCCAAAAAAAATTCTCAAATATTTTATGTATAATGTTTATTCAAAGAAAATTATATAATGTGCATTGTTAAGGCACATGAATCATCATCATCTTTTCTTCTAGCACAGAATGAACCAACCTGGAATGAGAATTCAAATTGCAGAAAACAAAAAAAAAAATCACAGACAATNCCAGCTGCTGGTAACTGATTTAACAGTCTCTATATTATTTACATTTTTAATAAAATTTTAACTTGTGTTGCACTAGTTTTATATTTTATTTTTATTTTAAATCTTTATTGAATGTGATTATTTTAGGTTAACTTCAAGTATGCCAACGTCCATGCGTTTACGAGATTTAATCAGACAGATCCGTGCTGCTAGGACAGCTGCCGATGAACGTGCAGTTGTTCAGAAAGAATGTGCTTATGTTAGATCAACTTTCCGCGAGGAAGACGATACATGGAGGTGTCGTAATGTAGCAAAACTGCTATACATTCACATGCTGGGTTATCCTGCACATTTTGGACAAGTGAGTCTGTTTATTTCTTTTATATTGCTATATGTAGTTCAAAATAAACTAATAACAATATTATAATTATATAAATCTTATAAAAAGTAATGCTAAAATTTTTTTCTGTATTGCATTATCAAATCATCTAATTTAATTTCAAAATATATGCTTAAAATATAAAATAAAATATTAATATGTAAATTTAAATATTATGATTGTTTTAACAATTGTATTTTCATATTTCTCAAATTTTTTCCTAAAACACTTCTTAAAACATTTAAAGCCATTGATTGATAGCTCTGATTTTGATTTTATGATTTCACATTCAGCCATCCCATCATCACTAACATTGTTTTTATTATTAAACATGATTTCTGCAAGGTTAGTTTCAATAGGAAATGCACAAATTAATAAATCAAGCATATTCAAAGTTCTTAATTTCATTTATTAAAGAAATTGATATTATTACTTACTTTTTAACCAGTCAGAAAGGGTGTTAAATTCCCTATTTGCATTAATAATCATAATTTATCTTGTTGATGGTTTAGATTTAGTAAAGCAGTCTGAAATTGTAACAGAATTGTATCATGCTTCATTTAATAAAATTATAATATCTGATATTGAAAGATTTTCAGTGGTATTCCTTTTCTGTTTGATTCGTCAAATGTGGTATTGCAAATCTTTTATAAAACATTTTTTATGCTTTTAATTATGCCCATGTTTATAGATTATAATGTTAAACTTATATTAGACTGGTAGATCAT
This sequence comes from Centruroides sculpturatus, assembly GCF_000671375.1. Lineage (NCBI taxonomy): Eukaryota > Metazoa > Arthropoda > Arachnida > Scorpiones > Buthidae > Centruroides > Centruroides sculpturatus. The sequence continues at coordinate 275,103 of NW_019384850.1, forward strand.
GAATTGGGGATAAACAAAACAATTATCAATTAACAATAAAATTTTTCCATTTTTTAAAAATTATTTTTTGTTCTAGTCTCAATTGTAATAGACCTCTGAAAAATATCTTCATTCATCTACAAATTTTCATTAGCAGTGTAATTAATAGGAAACTTCTTTATATTTTTGAAGGTCTTAGGCATTAGAGATTTTCCATCAGAAGTTATCTTTTACCAGTACCTGTTATGTTTGCACACCCAAGGACTATTAATCAGAATATATCAAGCTATAAAATGCTCCATTTCATTTGCATTGTAGATGTCCTCATTATTAAAATTTTTCTTGTGCTCTATCCAAGAGTACTCAATTCATTTATTAGTTGTTTCTGGATCAGTAGAATGGGCTTCTCCACTTACTATGCTATATGTTTTTTAAAATAGCTGTCATTTTTTTAATCTGTACACTAATTGTTGGATAATTCCAATTTTTTTTTGTGAATTGAAAAGCACTTTCTTTTGTTAGACAACATTTATGAAAAAAGGAGTTTGAAAACTAAAGGATAAATTTAAAAATGAGTCATAAAAGGTCATAAAATACTTTTAACATAGTTTTGACAACAGTATGCAGTTGACTCAAGTAACAATGATTTTTCCACTGATTGAGTGCTATGTGGGACAGATTTGCTCATAAGCGGAAGTTATTATTTTTGGTCTAGATTCCCTAGACCAAAAATAAGTCTTAACTGAAAACAAAATAAACATTTGCTCATAATAATTGTGAACTTGTTACAACTGTGCTTTTACAGCCAAATTCAACTATGTTGTTTTAAATTTCATTCTTTTACATTTTTAAATATATTATGAAGTAAATTATAAATTCACATATTATTTTTTATAATTAATATAACATTCTTATTATTATATATTTTTTACATCACAATATATACAGTGAGTCAAAAGTCTCTTACACCCTTTTTATCCCAAAAGTATTGAAGAAATATCAATTTAGTTAATGTAGTTACATATGAAGTTTTATACAAGGAATTGGATGGGACCTTTTCTGTTGACCTTAAAAATTATTTTCAATTTAAGATAAAGAGATTCAACACTTATTTTTAATAATTGATCAGTAGTAATTATCAGTCTGTCTTTAATTAAGAATTATGAGGTTATTATAAAAAACACACCTTTAACAATTCAGCAAATAAAACTTACTAAAATAAAAACGTTTTTGATCATTTTAATGATCTTCCTCAGTTACCATAAAATAGAATGTGAAAACAGGCTGCTGAAAAAGCAAAGATTGAATTATCAAGCGCAATGGAAACAGAAATAAATCTACTGTTTATTACAGAACATAGATTTAAAAGTAAATGAAAATGAGAATTCTGAAATAAATACATAAATAACTGAAAATGTAGTTGTGGACAATAAAATAAATAATTACAGGAATAAAATAAATAGCAAATAAATGTCGCTTAATAAAAATAAAAATCTTGGAGAAGAAGAGTTTATATGCATTGTACAAGCATAAATGACACAGTAACAGAGCTAAATTACATCTTAAGAATTGCAGAACAAGGATACCCGAGGAAAATGATAGAGAAATTAATCACAAACTTTCAAGCAACAAAACATCAGCATACCTCATTGGACTGAAAACAAAGGGTGGTTTTAAATTATATCTCATTTTTAAGGAAAATACATAAGAAGGCAGCCAAGGCTAATAATCTCCAAGTATATCGACGCAACCCTATGGTTTTCAGAATTTTAAGGAACAATAAAAAGCAATATAACCGTAATTTGGCCATGAGAATCTACTCCATCCCATTAAACGACCAACATTTTGAATCTAAACTAGTCTATGTGGGTGCCACGATGGGCAACTTACAACAATGGCTCAAGGAGCATAAATATACAATTGGTAAGAAGCTTATGCACAGCAACAGGACATTCATGTCCAATGGGAGCAAGCATCAATTATCAAACTAACAACAAATATACACATGATGAAATATCTTCAAAGATTGGAGATTTTTAAAGCACACAAAAGAACCAGTTGCATCAACCATAGAGATGCAGACACATTGGCTACCGCATGGCGGTCTTTTTATGAAGATTAATTTTATTAAGAGACATTTATTTGTTATTTATTTTATTGTCCACAACTATATTTTCTGTTATTTATGTATTTATTTCAAAATTCTCATTTTCACTTATTTTTAAATTTATGTTCTATTTTCACGTTCTATTTTATGGTAACTGAGGAAGATCAGTTAAAACAATCGAAAACATTTTTATTTTAGTAAATTTAATTTGCTGGATTGTTAAAGGTGTGTTGTTTATCGTATTTTATTTATCCAGTAAGTACAATATATGATTATGAGCTTATATTGAGCCTTATGCAAATGTGAAAACTAACTCTTTCAATTTATTCTTTTTTGAAAGACTATAACTATTGGGTTGATGCAAAAGTTCGTCCCGTTTTTAACACCAACTGGCTAAAAGCACAACACTGAAGTGTTATTTCTTTCACATGTGTAAAATTTCGACGTTGTTTGACAGAAGGGATCTCAGCTAGTATTTGAGAATAAAGTTGTCTTACTTAGTTGTGTTTTTAAAATTTTGTTAAGCATTACAAATGGCAGAAAATAAGGAGCATTTTCGACATATTATGCTTTTTTATTTCCGAAAAGGCAAGAATGCTTCGCAGACACAAAAAAAGATATGTTCTGTGTATGGTGAGGGAGCCATTGATGATTCCACGTGCCGTAAGTGGTTTAGAAAGTTTCGTGAAAGCAATTTTAACCTTAGCGATGCACCACGTTCTGGACGACCAGCCGAGGCTGATGACGACAAAATATTGGCACTAATTGAAAGTGATCGACACAAAACAACTCGAGAGATTGGAGAAATTCTTGGAATCAATCAGTCAACAGTGTCAAGGCGATTACATCAACTTGGAATGGTAAGCAAGGCCGATGTATGGGTGCCGCACGAGTTAACAGAAAAAAATTTGATAGACCGAATTTCTGCTTGCGATTCTCTATTGAAGCGCAATGAAATTGACCCATTTTTAAAGCGAATCATTACAGGTGATGAAAAATGGATTGTGTACAATAATGTTAAGCGTAAAAGATCATGGTGTAAGCACGGAGATGCCCCTTCAACCAGCGCAAAAGCCAGTTTACATCCAAAGAAGGTTATGCTATGCATTTGGTGGGACTGGAGGGGAATCATTTATTATGAGCTGTTACCTGAAAATCAGACCATTAATTCAGAGAAATACTGTTCACAACTAAGTGAATTAAAGCGAGCAATTGACCAGAAGCGACCTGAATTAGCCAACAGAAAGGGCATTGTGTTCCATCAAGACAACGCTAGACCACACGTGTCTTTGGCCACCCGACAAAAACTTTTACAACTTGATTGGGATGTTTTGGTCCATCCACCATACTCTCCTGACCTTGCACCCTCTGACTACCATTTATTTAGATCACTTCAAAACAGCTTAGATGGTAAAAACTTTACTTCCTTGGAAGACTTGAAAAATCACTTGGATCAGTTTTTTAGCCAGAAATCTCAGAAATTCTATGAGCACGGGATTATGCAGCTACCGGAAAGATGGAGAAAGGTCATCGAACAGAATGGCACATACTATATTGATTAAATGTAAGTTTTAGTAAATAAAATTTTTCTTTGATTCTTTTAAAAAAAACGGGACGAACTTTTGCATCAACCCAATATAATTTATACTCTTTTTTATACCAAATCAGATTATTTATACTATATGTAACTTTTGAGATAAAACAATTGTTACCTGTTTTTCTGTCCCAACTCTTTATCCAAGGTTAAACTTATTAGATCAACAGCAATTTTTTAAATAAATTATAAAAATCATTATTTATATTATTATCTTTATTGTTCTTATAAAATGCATTTAAATCCCTAGATTCTCTTCATTATAATAATATGTTGAATAGGACAATATTTTCTAAAAAAATAAAACAATATTACATTAAGTTAAGGTTAAAATCTGATAATCTGAATTAATGCTTACAAATATCGACCTATAAACTTTACATATTTAAAGTTCCTCACTCTCCCATTCATGAACTATACCATCTACAATCAAATACCATTTGGTATTCTTTTAAATGATTTATATTTTCAAATATGATTTTTGTTTAACGTTTTTTTTTCATAGGTTTGTTCAGCTACCACTAATGTAATATATAGAATTTACTAGACTTATTTAATATGGCATATCTCCACAAAATGAAGTTTTTTTCTTTTAATATAACAAATGCTTTCAAATATAAATTAACAGACTTAATGAAAATGTTAAATTTTTAAATATTTTAAATACTGAAAACTGAATGAGTTATATGAATTTATATTATTTTTAGTTGATATGTGATGAATAATTCTAATATAGATTAAAGTTTTTTAAATATATTTATATTATTAGAAGTTTTAATTAAAATTCATTTTTTTTTTTTTGTAGTTGGAATGTCTTAAATTGATAGCATCACCAAGGTTTACAGATAAAAGAATTGGTTATTTGGGAGCTATGCTTCTATTGGATGAAAGACAAGATGTGCATTTATTAATAACAAATTGTCTAAAAAAGTAATTTTAGAATTTATTAATTACTTACAATACAGTAGAGCATCGATTATCTGACCCCCGATTAACCTTCACATCAGTTAACTGGCCGTTCTAGTCAGAAAATTTCAAATGTCCGCTAGTGATGTGGCACTATAATATTTGGCTACGTCTTGGCTACTTTAATATTATTTTTGTTAAATTTTTGCATGTTTTAGCTGGCAACACTGGCTTGACCATTGAAGGGAGGCCAGTATTTAAACGAGACTTAATTTTCTAATTATGAGTGGTTGTTTGTTTTGTGAGCAATAAAATAATTTAAAAATAATTTTTAACGATACAATAGCAACGATTATTACTTTTAAAAAAATTTGTTAGGCTTAACATCGATGAAAATTCAATGCGAAGTTGGTTAATAGCAATATACTAATATACTAATTACATGAGATATACTAATATACTATACTAATAATGTATTTTTTTATTCTTTTCGGTTATCCCATTTTTTCAGTTATCCAACCAACCTGAGTCCCCAATTGAGTCACATAATCGATGCTCTACTGTATTTAATTTTATAAAAAGTGTAATATGAAAAAATTTATATTGTTTAAAATATATTTTACTGGATTCAGAACAATTAAGAGGAGCATGTGACATTTATATTTTTTCTTTATATTGAAGCAATTTTTTCCCCTATATCAGTTGTTGTACTGTTGTATAGGTGCACAAAAGAATACATGCATAAAAAGAACTTTCAGAACAATAATAATTCATGTGATTTTTAGGTTATTCTTACTTCCTTATTTTTCTAATATTTACTTATAAATTACACATACATCTTTTAATAGAAATTCAACAATATTTAGAATTAAATGGTTTGAATTTGAAACTAATAGTGTTTGATTTGAGTTTTATAACAAAGTTAAGTTTTTTCCTGTAATTTCCACTCCTGATGATCAAAAAGGCTTGAAAGTACAGTAGATTCTGCTTATTGTAATAATTGAAGTGTTTGAATGTAAAAGATGGTAATCCATAAAAAGAAATGATATCAGTAACTTAAAATGTGTACTTTTTAAGTTACTGATATGTTGCTCTACTTAACATCCATCTTGTGAAATGATCAGAAGTGTCAATTTAGAGGGAAGACAAAGTCAGTCAGAAATCTCTATAATTTTGCCTTTTAAAGTACAACCTTTTACATTCAAATCCTTCAGTTTATGAATTTCCTAAACTTATAGATAACATATGAAGTAAGTAAATAAAACAACAATTAGAGGAAATTCTGGTTTTGTTGACTCTAACATTAAAAGGACAATCTAAAATAATTTAAAAATGTATAACTTGAAGACTTACTAATTATTATTACATATTAATAAGTAATTCATTCAGTATTGTTTGTCTGCTACCAACTTCAACAACAGCTAGCATAATGCCAGCAAATTAGACTATTGTGAGCAAATAACGATTAAAATGATTAATTTAAAGAACTGATTAAGATCAATAGTGATAACAATAACTGAATTCAGATTATAATAATTGAATAATTTTTGTTATATATTATACCTTGTATGTTTTGTAGCCTGCTTATTTTGATAATATTATTCATGATTACAGTAAATGAAGTTTACTTTATTTGAGAATTAAGGAAAGCATTCTAATGGTTTCATGTTAACAGGAAATAGTGGGTCTTGAATACTTAGAATTTAATGTAATTAAATGTAAATTTGGATATTAATAAATAAATGAATGATATTCTGGTATAGTTTGTTTGCGTATCAACAGTGTCATAACAAATATTGATTCTACAAAATTTAAATATGTAAAAGATATCAGGGGTTAGTATCTTACATAGGATAGGATTAATATTTTACAATTCATAATACAAATTTCCTAATTGAATAATATAATAGAATATACATGGGATTTGTTATAAACCAGTAGTTGGAAAAAATATACAAAAGTTTTGAACCTGCAGTCTAATTTTTTAGGATCTTATCTGACAGTACCAACTAATTTCCTATATGAGAAATAAAGGAAATAATTGAATATTTTTTTTTAATGAGAGGAAATTCTGGTCTCAAAAATACCAAATCAAAAGACTACACATTATTTCCTGATGATATAGATCAAGAAACATACTTGAGATGCCAATAATATAAAGATGGGTTCTTAAAAAACTAGTTATTTTCCAACTTTGCAATTAATTGTAACTTTTTTTTAATAAGACATATACTATCTATGATATGCTTAAAGTAAAGGATATAAACTGTATACATTGTTGGCATGCTCCCTTAAATCTTTAGCATTCTGCTCAGATATTATAAGCAGATATATTGTAATATCAGGAGTCACATATATACAGGAATCTGAGTTGCTGATTTTCGGAGGATCAATGTTTCATCCCCAAACATATAAAGTAATTTTGAATATCTCATTTGAAAGGTAATTGTTTTCTTAGGTATTGTACAAAATTTCAAGATTTTCTATAAAGTGGTTGCTGAAATATAAGCAATTGAAATTGTGCAGAAATTGTATTTTTTTCCTTCTTCTTTTTCTTCATTCGACACTGCAGCTGACTGTAGAGAAAAATTACAGGGTCTAGAAAGCTCAAATTTTAAACTTAAGCCTTTCTCATGATTGGTGAGGTGCATGCTTGTGAAACTTCTGGGTTTATAGGTCAAAGTTCATGAGGGTTTCTCGTAGAGCTATTTCAGTTTTATGGTTTAATTTTATGCTTATTAGGATAAAATTACATTGAAATGAATGAATTTTATTCAAATGCTACTCAGAATAATCAAAGTTCAAATTTATGCCAATTAAAAGTTTTTATAATGATTTTCCTAAACAGCATATTGAAAATATAGGTTGGGACAGACAGAAGTGAATATTGAAACCATTTGGTTGGCAGTGCATTTGGTCAGCAATGTGCTTTATCAGCAGTCACCAATGTAATAATGTCTTGATGTAATAATGCAATTATTAAACAAAAAACAAAATTAATATCTAACAATTTTTTAATTAAACAAATCATTGATATCTAAACAAAGCTTTGTTTAGTTATCAATTGTATGTTTAGATACCTGTATTATTCTCTTTTCTACATTTTGCTTTGAAGCAAAATGTAGAAAAGAGTAATATCGGTAAAAATCTTATGGGTATCACTTTCGAGCACTACCAAAGAAAAACTCCTAAGAAAAATTTTGACTGTCATTTAGATTGTCATAATTTTTCACTCAGAACAATTTTTTTACATCTCAGATGTTTTTGTTTCGATAATTAGTTTCATGAGATGTAATTAGAAGATGAATTAAGTCTTTTAGAAGATTACAATTGATATTCCAACATTCATGAACTATCCCATTAAGTTTATGTTGCAGGGTAATGATAAATTTTATCATTTTTCTACTATATTTTTGGTTGACATCTTACAGATTAACTGCTATGAATATGTTGAGAACATTGATGATTGTTATTATATAAAAGAACAATATAATTTTATGTCATTGGAATGGTGATGTACTATTATTGCATTTAGTATAATGTGAAGATATATACACATGCTTCCTTAATTGTTTTGAGAAGTTAAATTTCTTATAAAGTAACAATCTCATATGTTATAATATTACAGATAAAACAATATATTATTTTTAGTATGGTGGAACCTTGCTTAATGAGCATAATTCGTTTCAGAATTGTACTCATAACACGAAACGCTCGTTAAGCAAAACAATTTTTCCCATAGAAATTAATGTAAAATACGATAATGCATTCCACGCCAAAAAAAATTCTCAAATATTTTATGTATAATGTTTATTCAAAGAAAATTATATAATGTGCATTGTTAAGGCACATGAATCATCATCATCTTTTCTTCTAGCACAGAATGAACCAACCTGGAATGAGAATTCAAATTGCAGAAAACAAAAAAAAAAATCACAGACAATATGTTTGATAAACACTCCAAACAATATGCCAAATTCTTAGGCTATGTAAAGGCTATAATTAAATAATAGGAATTAATTAATTTGACTAGAAGTAGTCAGTTATGCTTCCATCTTGTATTAAATTTAATAATTATAAATACAGTGGTACCTCAGGATACGAACGCCCCAGCATACGAAATTTTCAGGATACAACATGAAATTTGAACATATTTTTGCTCCACGATACAAACAAAAACTCACCATATGATGTTACATTAGTTCGCTGCACCATTTTTTTATTCACTTCTGTTCATTGGTCTCAGTTCACGTGTTTGCTTTGTTGTGGAAGGATCTCGCTCGATAAAGGAAATCTTGAGGTATTATCAGAAAGTGACTGATTTTATTGAAAAGAAACATCCCGAAAAGGTTCTCACTGGTCGTATTGTTGCTCAGAGTAATGACATTTGCCTAAGTCATTTTAGAAATATTTTAAAAAGTAGGCAAAGCCAAACCTCTTTGGATAGATATTTTACCAAGTGACCTCTATCCAGTGAAAGTGCTGGTGGAAGTGAAGGAAAGAAATCAAAAAGCAGTGAATAAAAATTTATATATAAAACAACACTAATTTTTTAATCTTTTCTAAGTTATTGTTACATTATGTTATGTAAGTTAAGTTTTAGTATCATTTTCCATCCCCCTCTCTTCTTCCACCAGTTTACACCTCCATCGTCATCTATCTTCAAAGATAAAGTGCAAATAAAACTACTAAATACAACCTCACCATAAACTGGAACTGTAATATTTGCAAGTCACACCTAAATTCAAAATTTCCAGCAAATAAAAGTGAAAAACACATATCAAACGTTTTCAGCCACTAAATTTATCAGCCTTCCTCAGGAAATATCAACTGGAAAAACCGTTCTATAAATAGAACTTGGCTGCCTCTTAAATTTTTTAAAAGAACATTCGATATGTGTTTTTGACTTTTATTTGCTGGAAATTTTGAATTTAGGTGTGATTTGCAAATAAAACTACATTTTTTTTTATCAGTTATTATTTATTATGGTTATTTATACATTTACAACTACAAAATGCATTTTTCAGTGTTTTCCTTTCTATAGTTATTTTTTTTTAATGTACTACTTAGCTTTAATTTGAGTGTGTTTTTTGTGTTGGAACAAATTATTTGGTTTTACATGTAATCGTATGGGAAAAAATGATTCACCTTACATTTTCATGATACAATCTCAGTTTTGGAACGGATTAATTTTGTATCCTGAGGTACCACTGTAGTTAATTTTTAATTCAGACATTTCTAAACTTTAATTTGGAATTGGTCATTAAATTTAATATGAGATGGCAGCATAACTGCATACCTCTAGTCAAATTAATTAATTTCTAATATATAATTATAGCTTTTACATAGCCCAAAAATTTGGCATATCATTTGGCGGGTTTATTATATAACAGACTATGGTTGTTGATGTTTATACATAATGTGTGTGAACACAAGTTTGGAAATATATGTAATCACAAGCAACAGTAAGATGCTAGTGGAACAAGTGCTAAACACAGACTGATGGAGCATGCACACAATTCGGGACTTTCCCTTGTTTCTTCACTCATTATGCAAAACATCGCTCTTTAAATGAGGTTCCACTGTACATGGAAATTATACAAAAATAAGATTATTATTTTAATATTTATTTTAAATGGATTTTTTAGAACAAATTATCTACCATTCATATACTGTCAATATTATATATAAACATCCCAAAAATCTGATGTATTGATAATCATCCAACTATCAGCCAAATTAATTGGACAGAAATTACATAATTTCTAATTAATATTTGTAGCATAATTTCTGCTCGATTAATTTGGCTTTTGGTTGGATGAATGTCAATATTATATTAAGATTTCACAAATATGAAAGATAAGAATATACTATCTGTAGTCAATTTTAGTTTAATATATAAAATTTCAGCATTTGAAAAATTTTGTTAGAAAAATTAATTTTATTGTGATTTTTCATTTTTTATGCATTTATTACAGTGATTTAAACAGCCAAACTCAATTTGTTGTTGGGTTAGCATTGTGTGCCCTCGGTGCAATTTGTTCACCGGAAATGAGCAGAGATCTTGCTGGTGAAGTGGAGAAATTGTTAAAATCATCAAATGCATTTATAAGGAAAAAGGTCTAAGAAAAATATAAACTTTTCATTTCACTTATAACATTAATTTATATTTGTTAAAAATTTATTATTTTTATTTAGGCAGCTTTATGTGCATTTCGCATTATTAAAAAAGTTCCAGAATTAGGAGAAATGTTTGTTTCTTCTACACGCTTATTATTAACAGAGAAGAATCATGGTAAATTAAAAATTATTTCAAAATTAATTAAAATTTAATATTAAAGCCAAAAAATTATCTATGATTTTTTTATAAAATTACAGTACATTTGAGTTGCTCATTTGCCAAATTGATTAACCTCACAAAACAAAGATAGAGATGTATTAGCTTTTGATTTGAAATTTCAGTAGTTCTGTGACAATTAGAAATTATCTTTATGGATATATACAAGGGAAACTATGTATTTATAAAGGGGAATCATCTATATTTTTTCAGCTGAAACAATACAGATGAAACAACCTTCATCTGTCTACTCTAGAAAATTGTACATAAATGAAATACCATACATTAATGCACAATCTGTATGTCTCTTCTTCAATTGCTGCAGCTTTCCTTGGATTCATGCTGGAAAGACTGTGTAGTTATAGAGAAATTGATAAAACAATATATATACTATTTTAAAATTAAAATTTAACACATTAACTGCTTGTTGTAATATGATACTTTCCGTCAGGGGGGCCAAAAAATGAAAATTTGATATCTAATAATTGATTATAACATAAATAAAAGGGTCTATGTACAACAGTCAGGAGAGCGACGATAAGAAAAGTATATATAAACAAAGACGTGGGGAGTCGTATGACCTTGAACCTGACACTGCTTTCTCCCAGGCAATAAATTTTACAACCCCACTGTAATTAGATGTCCTTCCCTACTTAAAAGTATTTACATCTGTGTGTTAAAGTATTTCACACTTTGTTTCGACTGCAAATGATGTTTTTTTTCTGTAAATATATATTAAAATGCACTTATATACTTTAATTTTTTTTAATAATATNTTATTTATATTATTATCTTTATTGTTCTTATAAAATGCATTTAAATCCCTAGATTCTCTTCATTATAATAATATGTTGAATAGGACAATATTTTCTAAAAAAATAAAACAATATTACATTAAGTTAAGGTTAAAATCTGATAATCTGAATTAATGCTTACAAATATCGACCTATAAACTTTACATATTTAAAGTTCCTCACTCTCCCATTCATGAACTATACCATCTACAATCAAATACCATTTGGTATTCTTTTAAATGATTTATATTTTCAAATATGATTTTTGTTTAACGTTTTTTTTTCATAGGTTTGTTCAGCTACCACTAATGTAATATATAGAATTTACTAGACTTATTTAATATGGCATATCTCCACAAAATGAAGTTTTTTTCTTTTAATATAACAAATGCTTTCAAATATAAATTAACAGACTTAATGAAAATGTTAAATTTTTAAATATTTTAAATACTGAAAACTGAATGAGTTATATGAATTTATATTATTTTTAGTTGATATGTGATGAATAATTCTAATATAGATTAAAGTTTTTTAAATATATTTATATTATTAGAAGTTTTAATTAAAATTCATTTTTTTTTTTTTTTGTAGTTGGAATGTCTTAAATTGATAGCATCACCAAGGTTTACAGATAAAAGAATTGGTTATTTGGGAGCTATGCTTCTATTGGATGAAAGACAAGATGTGCATTTATTAATAACAAATTGTCTAAAAAAGTAATTTTAGAATTTATTAATTACTTACAATACAGTAGAGCATCGATTATCTGACCCCCGATTAACCTTCACATCAGTTAACTGGCCGTTCTAGTCAGAAAATTTCAAATGTCCGCTAGTGATGTGGCACTATAATATTTGGCTACGTCTTGGCTACTTTAATATTATTTTTGTTAAATTTTTGCATGTTTTAGCTGGCAACACTGGCTTGACCATTGAAGGGAGGCCAGTATTTAAACGAGACTTAATTTTCTAATTATGAGTGGTTGTTTGTTTTGTGAGCAATAAAATAATTTAAAAATAATTTTTAACGATACAATAGCAACGATTATTACTTTTAAAAAAATTTGTTAGGCTTAACATCGATGAAAATTCAATGCGAAGTTGGTTAATAGCAATATACTAATATACTAATTACATGAGATATACTAATATACTATACTAATAATGTATTTTTTTATTCTTTTCGGTTATCCCATTTTTTCAGTTATCCAACCAACCTGAGTCCCCAATTGAGTCACATAATCGATGCTCTACTGTATTTAATTTTATAAAAAGTGTAATATGAAAAAATTTATATTGTTTAAAATATATTTTACTGGATTCAGAACAATTAAGAGGAGCATGTGACATTTATATTTTTTCTTTATATTGAAGCAATTTTTTCCCCTATATCAGTTGTTGTACTGTTGTATAGGTGCACAAAAGAATACATGCATAAAAAGAACTTTCAGAACAATAATAATTCATGTGATTTTTAGGTTATTCTTACTTCCTTATTTTTCTAATATTTACTTATAAATTACACATACATCTTTTAATAGAAATTCAACAATATTTAGAATTAAATGGTTTGAATTTGAAACTAATAGTGTTTGATTTGAGTTTTATAACAAAGTTAAGTTTTTTCCTGTAATTTCCACTCCTGATGATCAAAAAGGCTTGAAAGTACAGTAGATTCTGCTTATTGTAATAATTGAAGTGTTTGAATGTAAAAGATGGTAATCCATAAAAAGAAATGATATCAGTAACTTAAAATGTGTACTTTTTAAGTTACTGATATGTTGCTCTACTTAACATCCATCTTGTGAAATGATCAGAAGTGTCAATTTAGAGGGAAGACAAAGTCAGTCAGAAATCTCTATAATTTTGCCTTTTAAAGTACAACCTTTTACATTCAAATCCTTCAGTTTATGAATTTCCTAAACTTATAGATAACATATGAAGTAAGTAAATAAAACAACAATTAGAGGAAATTCTGGTTTTGTTGACTCTAACATTAAAAGGACAATCTAAAATAATTTAAAAATGTATAACTTGAAGACTTACTAATTATTATTACATATTAATAAGTAATTCATTCAGTATTGTTTGTCTGCTACCAACTTCAACAACAGCTAGCATAATGCCAGCAAATTAGACTATTGTGAGCAAATAACGATTAAAATGATTAATTTAAAGAACTGATTAAGATCAATAGTGATAACAATAACTGAATTCAGATTATAATAATTGAATAATTTTTGTTATATATTATACCTTGTATGTTTTGTAGCCTGCTTATTTTGATAATATTATTCATGATTACAGTAAATGAAGTTTACTTTATTTGAGAATTAAGGAAAGCATTCTAATGGTTTCATGTTAACAGGAAATAGTGGGTCTTGAATACTTAGAATTTAATGTAATTAAATGTAAATTTGGATATTAATAAATAAATGAATGATATTCTGGTATAGTTTGTTTGCGTATCAACAGTGTCATAACAAATATTGATTCTACAAAATTTAAATATGTAAAAGATATCAGGGGTTAGTATCTTACATAGGATAGGATTAATATTTTACAATTCATAATACAAATTTCCTAATTGAATAATATAATAGAATATACATGGGATTTGTTATAAACCAGTAGTTGGAAAAAATATACAAAAGTTTTGAACCTGCAGTCTAATTTTTTAGGATCTTATCTGACAGTACCAACTAATTTCCTATATGAGAAATAAAGGAAATAATTGAATATTTTTTTTTAATGAGAGGAAATTCTGGTCTCAAAAATACCAAATCAAAAGACTACACATTATTTCCTGATGATATAGATCAAGAAACATACTTGAGATGCCAATAATATAAAGATGGGTTCTTAAAAAACTAGTTATTTTCCAACTTTGCAATTAATTGTAACTTTTTTTTAATAAGACATATACTATCTATGATATGCTTAAAGTAAAGGATATAAACTGTATACATTGTTGGCATGCTCCCTTAAATCTTTAGCATTCTGCTCAGATATTATAAGCAGATATATTGTAATATCAGGAGTCACATATATACAGGAATCTGAGTTGCTGATTTTCGGAGGATCAATGTTTCATCCCCAAACATATAAAGTAATTTTGAATATCTCATTTGAAAGGTAATTGTTTTCTTAGGTATTGTACAAAATTTCAAGATTTTCTATAAAGTGGTTGCTGAAATATAAGCAATTGAAATTGTGCAGAAATTGTATTTTTTTCCTTCTTCTTTTTCTTCATTCGACACTGCAGCTGACTGTAGAGAAAAATTACAGGGTCTAGAAAGCTCAAATTTTAAACTTAAGCCTTTCTCATGATTGGTGAGGTGCATGCTTGTGAAACTTCTGGGTTTATAGGTCAAAGTTCATGAGGGTTTCTCGTAGAGCTATTTCAGTTTTATGGTTTAATTTTATGCTTATTAGGATAAAATTACATTGAAATGAATGAATTTTATTCAAATGCTACTCAGAATAATCAAAGTTCAAATTTATGCCAATTAAAAGTTTTTATAATGATTTTCCTAAACAGCATATTGAAAATATAGGTTGGGACAGACAGAAGTGAATATTGAAACCATTTGGTTGGCAGTGCATTTGGTCAGCAATGTGCTTTATCAGCAGTCACCAATGTAATAATGTCTTGATGTAATAATGCAATTATTAAACAAAAAACAAAATTAATATCTAACAATTTTTTAATTAAACAAATCATTGATATCTAAACAAAGCTTTGTTTAGTTATCAATTGTATGTTTAGATACCTGTATTATTCTCTTTTCTACATTTTGCTTTGAAGCAAAATGTAGAAAAGAGTAATATCGGTAAAAATCTTATGGGTATCACTTTCGAGCACTACCAAAGAAAAACTCCTAAGAAAAATTTTGACTGTCATTTAGATTGTCATAATTTTTCACTCAGAACAATTTTTTTACATCTCAGATGTTTTTGTTTCGATAATTAGTTTCATGAGATGTAATTAGAAGATGAATTAAGTCTTTTAGAAGATTACAATTGATATTCCAACATTCATGAACTATCCCATTAAGTTTATGTTGCAGGGTAATGATAAATTTTATCATTTTTCTACTATATTTTTGGTTGACATCTTACAGATTAACTGCTATGAATATGTTGAGAACATTGATGATTGTTATTATATAAAAGAACAATATAATTTTATGTCATTGGAATGGTGATGTACTATTATTGCATTTAGTATAATGTGAAGATATATACACATGCTTCCTTAATTGTTTTGAGAAGTTAAATTTCTTATAAAGTAACAATCTCATATGTTATAATATTACAGATAAAACAATATATTATTTTTAGTATGGTGGAACCTTGCTTAATGAGCATAATTCGTTTCAGAATTGTACTCATAACACGAAACGCTCGTTAAGCAAAACAATTTTTCCCATAGAAATTAATGTAAAATACGATAATGCATTCCACGCCAAAAAAAATTCTCAAATATTTTATGTATAATGTTTATTCAAAGAAAATTATATAATGTGCATTGTTAAGGCACATGAATCATCATCATCTTTTCTTCTAGCACAGAATGAACCAACCTGGAATGAGAATTCAAATTGCAGAAAACAAAAAAAAAATCACAGACAATATGTTTGATAAACACTCCAAACAATATGCCAAATTCTTAGGCTATATAAAGGCTATAATTAAATAATAGGAATTAATTAATTTGACTAGAAGTAGTCAGTTATGCTTCCATCTTGTATTAAATTTAATAATTATAAATACAGTGGTACCTCAGGATACGAACGCCCCAGCATACGAAATTTTCAGGATACAACATGAAATTTGAACATATTTTTGCTCCACGATGAGACCAATGAACAGAAGTGAATAAAAAAATGGAATAAAATTTTCCTTCTTCTTTTTCTTCATTCGACACTGCAGCTGACTGTAGAGAAAAATTACAGGGTCTAGAAAGCTCAAATTTTAAACTTAAGCCTTTCTCATGATTGGTGAGGTGCATGCTTGTGAAACTTCTGGGTTTATAGGTCAAAGTTCATGAGGGTTTCTCGTAGAGCTATTTCAGTTTTATGGTTTAATTTTATGCTTATTAGGATAAAATTACATTGAAATGAATGAATTTTATTCAAATGCTACTCAGAATAATCAAAGTTCAAATTTATGCCAATTAAAAGTTTTTATAATGATTTTCCTAAACAGCATATTGAAAATATAGGTTGGGACAGACAGAAGTGAATATTGAAACCATTTGGTTGGCAGTGCATTTGGTCAGCAATGTGCTTTATCAGCAGTCACCAATGTAATAATGTCTTGATGTAATAATGCAATTATTAAACAAAAAACAAAATTAATATCTAACAATTTTTTAATTAAACAAATCATTGATATCTAAACAAAGCTTTGTTTAGTTATCAATTGTATGTTTAGATACCTGTATTATTCTCTTTTCTACATTTTGCTTTGAAGCAAAATGTAGAAAAGAGTAATATCGGTAAAAATCTTATGGGTATCACTTTCGAGCACTACCAAAGAAAAACTCCTAAGAAAAATTTTGACTGTCATTTAGATTGTCATAATTTTTCACTCAGAACAATTTTTTTACATCTCAGATGTTTTTGTTTCGATAATTAGTTTCATGAGATGTAATTAGAAGATGAATTAAGTCTTTTAGAAGATTACAATTGATATTCCAACATTCATGAACTATCCCATTAAGTTTATGTTGCAGGGTAATGATAAATTTTATCATTTTTCTACTATATTTTTGGTTGACATCTTACAGATTAACTGCTATGAATATGTTGAGAACATTGATGATTGTTATTATATAAAAGAACAATATAATTTTATGTCATTGGAATGGTGATGTACTATTATTGCATTTAGTATAATGTGAAGATATATACACATGCTTCCTTAATTGTTTTGAGAAGTTAAATTTCTTATAAAGTAACAATCTCATATGTTATAATATTACAGATAAAACAATATATTATTTTTAGTATGGTGGAACCTTGCTTAATGAGCATAATTCGTTTCAGAATTGTACTCATAACACGAAACGCTCGTTAAGCAAAACAATTTTTCCCATAGAAATTAATGTAAAATACGATAATGCATTCCACGCCAAAAAAAATTCTCAAATATTTTATGTATAATGTTTATTCAAAGAAAATTATATAATGTGCATTGTTAAGGCACATGAATCATCATCATCTTTTCTTCTAGCACAGAATGAACCAACCTGGAATGAGAATTCAAATTGCAGAAAACAAAAAAAAAATCACAGACAATATGTTTGATAAACACTCCAAACAATATGCCAAATTCTTAGGCTATATAAAGGCTATAATTAAATAATAGGAATTAATTAATTTGACTAGAAGTAGTCAGTTATGCTTCCATCTTGTATTAAATTTAATAATTATAAATACAGTGGTACCTCAGGATACGAACGCCCCAGCATACGAAATTTTCAGGATACAACATGAAATTTGAACATATTTTTGCTCCACGATACGAACAAAAACTNTTATATACTTTAATTTTTTTTTAATAATATTATTTACTTTATATGCGATAAAAGAGGATAATTAAACTAATTTTCGATATTTTAAATTATTTACTATTAAAATAAACCACTATCAGATATAAAATAGAGTTTTATTTTTAAAAAAAAACTACGACCGCCGACCTTGTACTGCGTCATGACGCTACATGACGCGCCGGCGGTCGTAGCTAGAACCGGTTTGCCATACGACCGCCGGCGTCCGAAGCCAACTGAATAGATGTCCACGAGAGGCCAGCACTAAGCATGCAGAAAACGTCGTACGAGGCCAGGGAAATTTAATCTTGAGTAAAACTACATTGTTTACGTCTACCGGCGGTCGTATGGCACTGTACGGGAATTTCCATTACAATGGCACGCGCGTCGTATGGCGTTAAACGTGTTAAATAAACATTGTAGAATGTTTTATTATGGGCATAGTTTTCATCTAATGAGATAAAATAATAATGATTATTCTGAGGATATGCTATATTTATATTTTTTACATAACTAAGGAAGTTAATTGATTTTGCCTGTGAATGACTCATTTAGTACAGTCATTTTGTTTTCTTACAAATCATTTATAAAATGTACTAATCAATAAAAGATAAAAATTATCAAGATAATACCTTGATAATTTGTATCTTGTACCTTGTAATTAATTATGTTTTATTATTATTATTCAAAATGATATGTAAATTAAAATATGGAACAGCACTTTGATTAAAAGCACTGTATAAATTATGTTATATAATTACATCTGTAGCTTATATTGCCTAAATTGAATATTGATGTCATGAAATTATCATTTAACATAGTTTATAAATATATTATTAATTTATAAATTTTTTCTTTTAGGGGTGCTGATTACTGGTGTTATATTAATCACAGAAATGTGTGAAAGCAGTCAAGATACATTAAATCATTTTAAAAAGGTAAAATTTATAAATAAGTTATACTAATATAGTAATAAAATTTAAAATAATAGATTAAATTGAATCTAATTGATAATCTAATGAATAATAGAATTAATTCTAATTTCTTCTTTATAAAATAACCATTATAAACTATAATTACAGAAAATCTGATTAGTGAATGAAATTCAAATTGAAATTACATTTTAAAATTAGTATCATAAAATTAAATTTTTTAAATTAAACTTTATTGATAAATTTGAGTTACAATTATCTGCAGCATTTTCTATATATATAATTTAGTTTAAAATCAATACATGAATTATTTTTAAAAATTCATTAGAAAATTCTTGAGATTATTTCTTGAAAATATGTAGAATGAAATATAGTCAGTAATTTTTTTCTAATGAATTGTAGAATTCAGAAAACTGATTATTTCATTTTATTATTATTAACATTAATTATTTTAAATCAAATGAATGTGAAAATTTTTATATGAATTCTGTTGTTAATAGTTTTAATAAAATGCTACTTAATTCTAGTTCAGCTGCAATTTTTGACCAATATATTTCTGCAGTTATTTGTCATCCATCTGTCCTTCATTAATCTTGAGAATGGAGTTAGATGAAAATCGAGGCCAGATATGGAAAGCTTAGGAGCCAGAAGGTCCGACTAACTATAATATATATGAACTTTTGGTCTGGACTGGAATTCACATGATTTTTTAAATTAAAAGACAACGAAAAATTTCAGTTTGGCATTATGTCAATGTCACCAATAATACATTTAATTTTTATTTATTTATTTTGTTAATTTCCTAAAAAAAGGGATAAAATTTTCATTTGTTTAAGTATGTGTGAGTGTATATATATATATATATATAGGGTGCATAGGAAAGTCCCTTTAACCAGAAAATTCTTGCAAACAGAGAGCTACAGCTATGCAAGTGAGGTAATGGTATAGTAAAGTGACTATGCCCGACAGCAGCTCCCCTAGTGGCAAAATTTGGAAGATAGGCAGTGCAAATCAAAAATGAAAACAGATAAAGCAAACTTTCTAATTAGAAAGTTTTAGAGCATCAATTAATTAGTACAAAATGACATGTCGTTCACACGGATAAATTGTTGCCTGTTTACCCAAAAATGTCCAAAAGCGATGCACGCCATTTTGTGTAAACATTTGAAAGGAATAGCCATAGGTATGAAGAAATACGCACAATTTAATGCATAAAATACGTACTTACGTCAATACAGTTTGATAACAATGGCGTGTATTGTGAGCAAATGGAAAACTTTTTGAACATACTCAACATTAACTTCTTATCACTGTGTGACAGTTTGCGTTTCCGTTGTTTTTTGTGTGATGTTATGACCACATGTCATTTTGTACTAATTAATTAATGCTCTAAAACTTTCTAATTGGAAAGTTTGCTCTATCTGTTTTCATTTTCAATTTGCACTGCCTATCTTCCAAATTTCGCCACTAGTTGCCTGCTGTCATTTGCATTAGGTCGGGCATAGTCACTTTACTATTACCTCACTTGCATACCTATGCACCCTGTATATAAACAGTGTATATACAGTAGAGCGTCATTTATCCGAATCAATTGGGGACTCGGGTCATTCGGATAACTTATTTTTCAGATAACCGATTACATACGAAAAAATATATTAACCTATCCCATGTTGAAATTTTTTTCCGCTGCATGTCGTTTCACGTTGAATTTTTGTCAATGTTAAACCTAATAAAAAATTTTTATAATAATAATCATGGTATTGTATCATTAAAAATTATTTCTTTATTTTGTACAAACAAAATAAATTTATTGAAAAATATAAAAACAAAAAAAAAATACTTTAGAAGTTAATCTAGTATCAAAAATGTTCGATTCAGCACGACACACAGTCCTCAGAAAAACACTACACAAAAGTGCCAGTGCTTCCAGCTAAAACACACACACACACACCAACAAAAAAAAAAATATTGGAGTAGCCCAAGACATAGCTAAAGGTTGCAGAGCCACAACACTAGCAGAAATTTAAATTTGCTGACTGGAACGCTTTCAGTTAACCGACATTTCGATTGACCGGCTTTCAGATAAACAACGCTCTACAGTATATATACACTTTAAAAAATTGTTATGCTTGATTACTTGGATTTTAATATTTCTTCATTCAATATTCATATCTAAGTGGTAATATTTTTAACAAATATAAGAATTATTTTGTTATCTTAATTATTTTTGTAGTTATTTATTAAAATGTTTTTGAAATTTGAATTTCATTCTTATGATAAATTGTTTCCCATTTATTATATGTAAAGAATTTATATTTTTTCTGTATAGTTGAATATTTTTCCATTTATTATAATAAATTTTAATCCTTGTCATTATTCTTTAATTTATCAGTTAATCAAAAATACTGTAATTCACTGTTCCTAAATAAATGATGTAGAATACATTTTTGAATTAGGTTAACATCTTCCTTTTCTTGTTTTTACATGCAATTTTCTAATGTTTCTTATGATCATACAAAATATTGCTAACAATTCAAACTATGGTACTGTACCATACATTATTTGTTATAATATTTTTCCACTTAGTAATATAAAAGTTAAATGCCAATAACTTATATTAATAATTATTATTAATATATTGTGAGTATGAAAATATATTTTTCTTTATGATAAAATAATAATTTTTATAAATTGTGCTTGTATTATAATCTTATTTTTCATGTGAATTGCATGAAAATTTGTAGCATGACTATATATACAAATATGTATATTGTTTTATAATACTTCAACATTTTAAAAAATATTATAACTTGAAATTATAGTTAATAATTTGAGATATGAAAAAAATTATTCTACATACATTATTATGAAATGAAATAATTTATAATTATATATAAGATGTTGCAAGACTATTTAAAACAATATTTTCTCAATAAATTTCACAAACTACTTTTATTTGTATCTTATTGTCATTTTAAGATATAGAATGATTGATTATTATAATCTGGTTTATAACTATAAAGCTGCCTAATTAAATTATTTTGTTTAATTAGAAAAATACTTTCTGTTATCTATTTAATGCAAGAATACAAGGAGTTGCATTAGAAACTGCATTTTAAGAGCTACAAACTCGAAACCTTAATGCAGTACTATAACATGATAGTTCTGATGTAGAATGTGCAGTCTGTTTAATAAATTGTTTTATTAGTTAATGACAATTTTTGTTTTCAATTAGCTATTATTTGTGCACTACAGTTTCAAGAAGCTTGTCATAGTTCAGCATCATAAAAAAAAGATGCATCATAAGGAAGCAGAGTAATATAACATAATTAGCACGAAAGAAAAAGTAATTGATGAGAAAATGAAAGGGCATTGTAATTTGAGACAAATTCATATGCTGACATTTAATTATCTGCATGTAAGTACTGAGCAAGAATGATGTGTTGGAATCTTTGATTTATATTATTTTTGTTATATTATTGTCTACTTAGGACTTATTATACTGGTGTTTTTGTTTCTGCAAAAAGAGGAAGTCTTATTCAGAAAACAACAATCTTTATTTTCACTTGGTTTTTTAGGTGAAAAACCAGGTGATTATAAAGATTGTTTTTCTGAATAAGACTTTCTCTTTTTGCAGAAACAAAAACACCAGTATAATAAATAAGTCCTAATAATATGCTTACAAGGAGAGCCTACGGCTTTGGGGTAACGGATTTTGATGATCTTTGGTGTAGAGGTAGTACACGATGTGAGTGTACTACCTGTAAAATACTAAAGTGTAATACTCAAATATAATCGAGAAAATTGAACTTAAAGTTTTGTTAGCACTTTATATATAAATTATACGTACTTCTATTCGAGCGTCTTGTGGCAGAGTGGTAACGAGTCTGACTCCTAAGCTTGAGTTCTCTGGTTCGATTCTCGCATATAATTTTTTTTTTAATTCATAAATACTTATAATGTATTTATTTATTTACTCATTCATTTATTTCTTATTATTTATTTATTTTAATTTAATTTCTACTATTCCAAGTCTAATATTTTTATACTTTTGTTGACAATAACGGCGCATTCTTGACACCTATGTGTCAACTTTCCCATCTAATTGTTATCACTAACGGTGACCGATCTAATTCTCACTAGGAGCGTTTTTTCTATCGGAGTTCTTTTTCACTCACTCTTTAACAGTTCGTTTCTAAATTTCGACACGAATAGACGTATTTGTGTAGTAAAACTTATTTTGAAAAATTATTTTATAATCAAAAAATGTCGTCAAGAGAAGCAAGTTCTTCACGTTGTGACGAAAAAACTGTTGATGATAACTCTTTATACAGTGATGTAAAATACTAACTTGTAAAGTGCAAAACTCAAATATAACCAAGAAAAACGAATATAATTTATTGAAGCAATATTATATAATTACATATCATTGTCAGATGTACATGATCGTGAATGATACTTATGATAAAAACATTCAAAACAAAAATTCTGTCTACACCAAGAACAACAAATAAATGCTGCTTTTTTAAAAGGTATCATCAACAGTTTTTTCGTCACAACGTGAAGAACTTGCTTCTCTTGACGACATTTTTCGATTATAAAATAATTTTTCAAAATAAGTTTTACTACACAAATACGTCTATTCGTGTCGAAATTTAGAAACGAACTGTTAAAGAGTGAGTGAAAAAGAACTCCGATAGAAAAAACGCTCCTAGTGAGAATTAGATCGGTCACCGTTAGTGATAACAATTAGATGGGAAAGTTGACACATAGGTGTCAAGAATGCGCCGTTATTGTCAACAAAAGTATAAAAATATTAGACTTGGAATAGTAGAAATTAAATTAAAATAAATAAATAATAAGAAATAAATGAATGAGTAAATAAATAAATACATTATAAGTATTTATGAATTAAAAAAAAATTTTACGCGAGAATCGAACCCGAGAACTCAAGCTTACGAATCAGACTCGTTACCACTCTGCCACAGGACGCTCGAATAGAAATACGTATAATTTATATATAAAGTGCTAACAAAACTTTAAGTTCGATTTTCTCGATTATATTTGAGTATTGCACTTTAGTATTTTACAGGTAGTACACTCACATCGTGTACTACCTCTACACCAAAGATCATCAAAATCCGTTACCCCAAAGCCGTAGGCTCTCCTTGTTAGTCCTAAGTAGAATAATAATATAACAAAAATAGTATACAACAAAACATAAAGGCAATTAAATTAATAATCTTTGATATATAATTCCATTATTAAGTAACTGTTATGAAATATTTTTCATTTTTTAACTTAATGGATAATGAAAAGTATCTTTCTAATGGAAAAAAGTTTTGAATTAATTTACATATTAGAAAATGTTATCATTATGTTTAGTTTATTTTTATTATTGTATTCTAAATCTGCAATTTTCAACTAATAATAATTTACAAAAAGATTTAAGTCTGAATATATGCTAAAAATTATCTGATTAAATTTTCCTGCAACATCTGTACATAACCTATAAAACATTCAAAAAATGAAAATTTGAAGAATAAAAATTAGCTCTAAAGGATTATTTTATTTTCTGTTTTTGGGTTTACACACAAATTTGATTTATTAAATTTGCTTGATTTTTGTTTTAGCTCTTTTATCTGTATTATTATTTATGTATGATGATAAAAGAAATTATATCACAAAGAGTATTAATTTAAAGAAATCATAATATTCATTATTACTGCATAAAAATGAGTTATGAACTAGGATTTCTTTGTTTCCATCCCATTTTTATTCTAGGAAAATTAAAAAATAGTTTAAGTCACTATGCTTGTTACTATTACATAACTTAACTTTTCAGAAAGTGTTAAAGTGCATGTGTTTTCTATATAGCATGTTGAAGAATATAATTATATGTAAAAAATAATGTCGTACAATTTGAAACTTAAAATTTAATATAGAAATTAATATTGTCATTTCATTACAGTTACATAAAACAGGTATTTATATTTTGATTAGATTACTAATCTAAATTATTTAATTACTAATTTGCTTAAAGATCTTTTTTAAATATTTATATGCATTCATAATTATTTTAAATATTTAAAACATGAGGATTTCATTTTTAAGATGATAAACTTTCATTAATTTTATAAAACTTTTGTATATTTATTATTAAAAATCTTAAATTTAGCAAAATTTTTGCTGCAGAAAATTGTTAGTTAACATTAAATACATATTAATATTTTTTAAATAATATAATAATATACCAAGTGCGTTATATTTTATATATAGAATAAAAACAAGTTTAGTTTGAAGAAATAACTACTGCAGCATGTTTACTTATTGTATAGAAATTAATGCTTGACATACAAGAAATTGTTTGAATTTTGTATTAATTTTGAGTTTCAGAAAGTGGGTAGAAAAATTTTTATATTATTTACAATTTATAAAAATTTTTTTATTGATAAAAATCATTTAAAAAAAAAAAGAATTTTAAAGAGGAATTTTAAATTTTTATAGCTTACATTATTAAAATAGTATACAGTGGAACCGCGCTTAATGAGCATAATTCATTTGAAAATCTTACTCATAATGCAAAACAGTCATTAAGTGAAACAATTTTTCCCATATAAATTAATGTAAAATATGATAATGCGTTTCATGCTGAGAAAAATACTCAAATATTTTATGTATAACATTTATTCAAAGAATATTATACAATGTACAGTACATTGTTAAGGAGCATGAATCATCATCATCTTTTCTTCTAGCATGGAATGAACCAACCTGAAATGCAAATTTGATTTGCAGAAAACAAAAAAAAAATTACAGATAATATCGTATTTACTCGCATATAAGACAAAGTTTTTATTCATTTTTCACTGCTTCAAATTTCTAAGTTGTCTTATATGTGCAAGCGAAAGATTCTTTGTGTTTTTGCAAATAATTTTTGTGAACCACATGTTTGCATTTTTTATCAGATGCTTACCCTCTTGTATTTAAAACAAAAGTATATTATCTGGTCGTTTAAATCATTCTTGTATATTGTTAGGAGTAAAGATGAATAGCAATAGGAAAAGCAAAGCTTTTAAATTGAATTCCAGATTGAAATTCCAAAATCACATGGGAGCATGATATAAGTTTTAATCCATTCCCATGTGAAAACAGATGATTATTCGGAAATCAGAATTCGGAGAAACTCATAAGTGTACATGACGGAGAGTGGATTCGACTGTTGCAAATTGGCAGAAAAAGGTTTCCTATTGTCCATTTTACATGAACAAATTATGTTGTGAATTTTACAAGATTTTTCCTTGAAGTTTGAAATGCCAGTAATTTTTGCAGGACAATGTGCATTTACGTTCATTTGATATTTTACTTGTGATTATACAAAATTAGAATTGTAATAATAAATCTAATTTTCTTTATTTTGATCTTTAAAGTCACATCTTGTCCTATATGCGAGGTTGTCTTATATGCAAGTAAATACGATATATCTGATAAATACACCAAACGATATTTCAAATTCCTGGGCTATGTTAAGGCTATAATTAAATATTAGAAATTAATTAATTTGACTAGAGGTAGGCAGTTATGCTTCCACCTCATATTAAATTTAATAATTATAAATAAATAATTTTTAATTTAGACATTTCTAAAATTTAATTTGGAATTGGTCATTAAATTTATTACGAAATGGCAGCATAACTGCCTACCTCTAGTCAAATTATTTAATTTCTACTATTTAATTATAAACTTTACATAGCCCAAGAATTTGGCATATCGTTTGACGTATTTATTATATAACGGAGTATAGTTGTTGATGTTTATATGTAATCACAAGCGACAGTAAGATGCTAGCGGAACAAGTGCTAAACACAGACTGATGGAGCATGCGCACAATCCTAACTTTTCTTCTCCGCATCACTCATTATGCGAAACATTGCTCATTAAGCAAGTCATTATTTTACAATTTGTTTTGCTTATTATATGAGGTGCTTGTTAAGCAAGGTTCCACTGTAATTCCACATAAATAAATAAAACTAATTGAATGTTTTAAAATTTAGATTGAATAATTTAAATTGCATAGAAAATTCACATAATCATAGTGTTTCAATAAATATTTTAAGATAAAATTATAAAAAAGAAAAAATGAAAATTTAAATAGTATATTGAACAACAAATGTAATTGTAATTAAAATTTAAATGCATAAATTTACAATAAATTGCTTATTTAGATTTTTATTTCTGATTTTATGTATATCAAAATGCTTAACATATTTATGAAGTTTGACTTTTTTTAAGTAGTATCTTATATAGAAATTATTTTGAGTCTTTGATTATGACTAAGATTAACAGTAATTATATCTCAAAATATTAATTAATAATTTCAAATAATAAATTGTCAAATTAAAATATATTTGCTTTTTGGAGCTATTGTTTTTAAACATTTGAAATTCTTGCATTGCATTAAAGATTTCTTTAATAATAATGATAATTACATCTTCTTAATAAACATTAAATTTAATAAAATTGACAATTGTAAGCCCTTGGATTAAAATTATATTTAACCGGTTAATTTAAATCGAAAAAAATTAAAATATATAAAAATTCATATTTTCTTTTTTCTCTGTTATACTATGTTATTCTGCAATCCTGATGGAAACAGTACAATGAGGTATACTTTTCTTTGAATATGTTTTAATATTAACAGAAATTTTGGAAATGATTTTAATAAAATCATACGCTTGATAATGGCACATATGGATTTGCTTATATTTTCATGCTTTGTTAACAAGCATGGAAATTTATCAAAGAAACTCTTACCTGAACTCTAAATAATTCCTGCACATTGCTTGCTTTGATGAATATATAGTAGAAATTGAAAAACATATTTCTGTTCTTGATCAATAGTGCATGATAGAGTAGTTTGTGATTTAATATAATAAAATTATGTGGTTATTGGTTATTTAATTATTATGAATAATGATTGAATTTTACAGAAAAGTATTTTTCGCTATCAATTATAGCATTTTTAACAGATTAATAATGTTTTCCAACTATGAAATAGAGTATTTGTTATATTATCATTAGATTCTTTTTGTTTATCTTCTCTTATGTTCAAATAGGAGTATTGAAAGCATGGTTTTTGATTTTCATATAAATGCTTGAGAAAATATATAATAATCAATAAATTTTCTGATTGTTTTCAATATTTTCATGAAATTAGTTTAATACAAAAGTAATGAAACTTTATTTAAATCTTTCTGTTAACATCTGTTCAAATAGTTATCAATAATTAAATGAATTTTATATTATTTTAAGGAAATAACTAATTCTAAAAGAAAGCTGCTTTATTAATAACTTTCGATCAATATAAACTTAAATATTATCATTACTTTTCTAGATAATTGCTGATTTGTTTAACAAAAAATAATTAGTATAAGGTTGATTGCTTAAAATAGTTTAGCTGATTCAGTTTAAAATAATTTTGTTAAAATTAAAAGTTGGGAAAAGTAACTGTTAATCTTCTTTGAATCAGCTCAGTATACTCTGTATTTGGTTATTTTTTATTGATGTTGAACAACCAAATATAGACTGTCAGTTCAGTAATACTGTGGAATACTTTCTTCTCTGAATAAAAGAAATTTTGTTGAGATTTGAAACTTTCTCATTAAATTTCACTCAAAATTTTGATAATAAATATAAAAGATTTTTGTTAAAGTTTCCGTCGGATAGCAAAATTTTCTTTGTAAATAAAGACACAGTCGTTCCAAAAATTATTTTGAAACCCACCATTTTATTATGTGTTATAGAATAAAACTTTAGACAACCAAACCCTCCTTTATAGGCTACTCGGCTATCCACCGGTTCCAATTTTTTAAATTTATATTTTTAATTGGATACATTTTTTGGTGTTTTAAGGAATGTTTTGAACTGGACGGCCAAGTATACTATAAAGGAAAGTCTGGTTGTCTAAAGTTTTATTCTATAATGTGTAATAAAATGGTGGTTTTTAAAATAATTTTTGGAACGACTGTGTCTTTATTTACAAACAAAAAAATAAATATAAAAGTTTCAATATATGTTTTCTATTATGTATTTAGGAAACAATAGTAGCAATCTATATATAAAGGTATCCCTTGTACAACACTGTTTCTCTCTAACACAGTTTGAAAATTGGGGATATTTCTCATACAACATGACTTTTGATTTTGCTCTAACACAGTTTTGGAAATCCTCCATACAAAATTTCACATTTTTTAAGTGTAAACTTTCTTATTCAATATGTTTTTTATTCAAGTAAGCACTTTTGCCATCTTAAATTTGCTCATGGATTTTAGAATATTGAAATTTAAAATTATTTTATGCTTTTTGTCAGGTTTACTTTAATGAAAACTGATAGAACAAGGAAGAAAAAAATTGTACTAACTTTCATATCAATCAGATGTCGTTGTTATCGCTTTCAGCTAGCCATTAAGATTGTCACTGTGTTTTCTTTTTATAGTCTGATTAATCTTTGTATTTAGTAAAGTTTATTTAAACATTTTTAGGTAAATGTTGTTAAACTTTTTTAACTGTAGATATTAATTACCTATGAATGATTACGTCATTCATAAAAATGATGAACGAAATACAGCAGTATCTCAGTACTGGAACAATTTGGTATTTGAACACAAATTTTGGAAAAAAGTCACTTGATACTCAACCGAACAAACTCAACCTGCTAGAACAAATTTTCAATTAATAACATATTTTTATTTCATCATCCATAAAAATTTTTTATGATAAAAATAAAAAAATATGAAAATGTTGCCGATACTTCTGATTGAGATCAACAAAAAAGCTGAGATGACAATGATACTTTGTAAAAAGAAAACACCCTCGTTTAACTAAAATTAATATTAATGTGTAATACATACTTTTAATTGTGATTGTTAGTTAATTATTGATTGGTAATAAATTATCAATTGCTTTTATAAACATGCTTAGTAACAAAAAAGAACAGTATACTTCTGCTAACTTCTGGAACATAACCCCATGTTTTGTATTAGTCCTTTGCTTCATATAGTGCAGACTCACATAACATGGCACTTTTTCAGAACACAACTATTGTGTTATACTAGGGATACCTATATATGTACAAGGGAATTGGACCAATAGGAGAGGTGTTAGGGTGAGTAAGAGAAATTTCTTGTTGGTTTTTGAATGGATATAAAAATAAGATGTACCTGTTGTGTTTAGTTCTTAATTCTACTCCTAATTTTCGTAATATGGTATAAAAGAAAAATACATTGAGAGGAGGAAAAATTTACCAGTACAAAAATAATGGAGGATATGTTTCCTCTGTTCCTTATAAATCGATGCTCATGGTAGGAAATAGTTTCATTAATGGAATTTGAAGTCTCAACTAATAAAATAATATAAAAAAAATTCAAGTACTAATTTAATTCACTAGAAATAAAATTAAATAATGTATTAACTTGTTTTATAAAGTTAATAAAATAAAAATTATAACAAATTTAATAATTAACAGTTTAATAAGCAGATATTAATAATTATAAAGAATATAATAAGAATTCTTTTTGATGTGCCTGAAATATAATTGTGGATTCTGAATAAGATTTTTCAGATAGAAAGGAAATAATCTGAAATTTGTAAGAAATATCAAATTTAAATTATTTATTTTTATTTTGCCTATTAAAAGCTTATTTTGCTTTATAGGTATTTATCTACAAAACAAAATTACATTATACTTTAATTAAGCTAGTATTTATTAGTAAAATGTTTGTATTTATTTATTGTTATTGCCATGATAATAATTCAAAAATTATTGTATGTAAGTTGGAAAGCATTTATTTTTTAATTGTTGTTATGTTTGATTTGCATTTTTAATTCTCAGAAGCATGGAGAATGATTATAGCATGCAGATTTTTAATCAATTATACATTTTAATTCTTACAGTTTGACACAAATTTTCCTGCACTTAGTTGAATATTAATAAAATTTTTTGCATTTATGAAGCTAATAACTATAATTGATTAATAAAATAATCAAATTTTAGAAATTAATATTTATCTTTGCACATAGATATAGAATTTTATATTTAACTTGACACCATCATTTATAGTCATTTTATTTTAAAATTTTCACTATATTTGAGTAATGTTTACTCTATTATATTAACAAGCACTTTTAATTTTTTTTTCTTTTTTTATCATTTAGGAATGTGTTATATATTTAAATTGATGATTTATTTTTCTTATTTATAGCTTGTTCCAAATTTAGTGCGTATCTTAAAAAATCTAATTATGGCGGGTTATTCTCCTGAACATGATGTTTGTGGTGTCAGTGATCCTTTCCTTCAGGTCAGTACTTTGAAAAAAAATATATATATATATATATGTATACACACACACACACACACACACAATATTATACATATCATATTATTTTTATTTTTATATTATGTAATATATTTATTTCATTAAAATTAATAGAAGATTAATAAAATTTATATC
>NW_019384850.1:313839-324415 GCF_000671375.1 Centruroides sculpturatus
GTTCGTAATAACATTTGGCGAAACGTAACTTTTTTGAGTGAACGAGAAAAGAAAAATATTCTACCATTTACAGTAGAGCGTCGTTTATCCGAAGGTCGGTTATCCGAAGGAATTCCAGTCGACTAATTTGAATTTTCGCCAGTACTGTGGCGCTGAATCTTTGGCTATGTCTTGGGCTACTCAAATATTTTACGTTTTTGATACTAAATTAACTTCTGAAGTATAATTTTTTTATTGTTTTTATATTTTTCAATATATTTATTTTGTTCGTACAACATAAAAAAATAATTTTTAACGATACAATATCTTCGTTAGGCTTAACATCGATGAAAATTCAATGCAAAGCGACACGCAACGGAGAAAAATGTCAAGATGGGATAAATTAATATATTTTTTCATACATAATCGGTTATCCGAAACATCGATCTTCTGAACAACCCCAGTCCCCAATTGATTCAGATAATCAATGTTCTACTGTATTACTTAAAGCACAAATAAAATTAAATATACTTACTTCAGCAATTCTTGAAAAATATTTGAGTTTATACATTCATAGAATTTCATAAGCAAAATATAAATGTTAAATAGCTCTGCACCTGAGATCCTATAGCTGTTCTTGCAGTTTAAATTAAATTTAATATAACGAGAAAATAATGTTTAAATCATATTTATTTCTGTGTGTATACTAAAGTATCAAACAAATTGATTTGCAATTATGCCTATGAACATGCATTATCATATAAATATTTACAAATGTAATATGAATTTTTACAAAATGATTGTGTAGAATTTGAAATAGATGTATTCATGTCATTAATATATAATAATAATAATATAAGTACAATTCTCAATTTTCCAAAACCATGTTTTATAATTTATAATTAATATATAATTTTATATGATTCTCAAACACAAGAATGTGCTATTTTTTAAATGCCAAGTGTTTAAAAAGTAGCACGTTCTTGTGTTTGAGAATCATAAGTACAATTATTAAATATATTTTGATTGTTTTGGCAATTTAATATATAATTTTGACATTTATTATTTTTTCTTCTTCTAAGTAATTATTAAAAATATACATAATTCAATAGAATATGAATGATTATTCTTTTTGAGAAGTACATTATTTTAATGTTAGCTTTTCTTCATTGTTGTAATCATATTCTTGTATAAATCATATAGTCCCAAGAATTATCTACATATTTTTTAAAAAAATAATGACCTAACAAATAATTTTGGGTCAATTTAAATCTTTTATCCTTTTTAAATTCCAGCCAGAGACATGGTAAACAACTCAAAGATAAACAGTTGTTCATTAAAAAGTACTTTATACCAGATATTCTCAACTTTTTTTTATACATGGACTCCTTTTCTTCTTAATTTTTTTTTTGTGGCTTTCCTATACATTGCACAGAAAAAACACCTTATATTTTTTTGTTACATTGTTTCAAATTGGAAAAATAATTTAATACTTGAAGCTCTGAATTTCAGAAAAAGTAACTACTGTATTTCTGAACTAGCACTTTTAATACCTCTTATCTTGTCAAGATGGAGTTTTGCACAGAACTGAAAGTTAGGGTTAAAATAAACTGATTACTTTTATACTGGAGGGAGGCTATAAAGTTTATAGCCTTCCTCCCTAATCTTCAAGATCTGGAACAAACTGATGCAAAATGTTCAGAAATGTCACTGTCAAATGACATGACACTGATGGTATAAGATTCTCCTAACAGACCCTGGTTTTATAATCTCTCTTTTTACCTTTGTCAATGAGATACAAGGTGTGTTTCATAAGTAATGTGACCAAATTCATAAAAAATCATTTATTGAACGTATTTTTACAATTAGTCAAAAATCTTCAAAATAGCACCCTCCTGCCAATGGGGTGTGGGTCCTGACCAGGAAATCATTGACAGTGAAGGTGCTGTGGCTTGGCGCGTTGTCGTGATGAAGTTTCCGCGTGTCCTTGATGTCACTTTGGCAGCGCGTGACTAGGATTTCAGTCTTTTGAACACTTCCAAATAGAAAGCTGCATTTACAGTGGTCCTGACAGGTACGAATTTGTGATGGTTAATGCCTCTGACGTCAAAGAAGACAATTCGGGAGGTTGATGGATGTCCACTGCAAGGTTTGTCAGTGACATCCTCTCGGCCATCCTTGAAAGACTTGTGATTTGGAGAAGCAATCACTCCCAAATGCCTGCTGAATTAATGTAAAAGTTTCGGTGATGGACTTTCCAAGTTTAATGCAAAATTTGATAGCGTAACATTGCTCCACAAAATGATCCATTGTTCCATGTTACATTAACTCAAAACGGGGTTCATGGGAACGAACGTTCTCACACACTGGCAGCTTGGAGGCAAACAAGACCAGGCAAGTTTTGAAGCTAACACCTCACACCACCTAACACAGCAGGTTAGAACTAGCTACAGCATATTGTCGTGTCGTGAAAAAATTAGTTGCATTACTTATGGAACACATCTTATATATATGTCATTTACATATTTAATATTTTAAATAATTTATATTTTAATCCTTATGCAAGAAATGGGAAATAAATGACAATATACTGTATATACTGTAGAAATTTAATTTTCAGTAAAAACAATTGTTTTGAAGTAGAATTACCCTATAGACCACTAAAATATCACCATAAACCCCAAATTTGGTATTTTTTTTCTGTGGACCCCAGTTGAGAACCTCTGCTTTATACACTTGACACCAATCTTTTCTTACAGCAGCCAATGCCAATGCCATATGACTTTTTTGCTTAAAAGTGTGCATAAAACTATTTTATACATAAAAAAAAGAAATTTCTGAATTATTACATTTTACCAATAATATTAAAAATATTTATTNATTTTAAATTATTTAATAAGTACTGGAAGTCGATACAGTCAATTCCAGTTATAAGCCTGGTCAGTTAGTAGGACATTCCACGTATTAGGACAAAACATTCAAGAACAGAATCAAATCCTATAATTCAAACATAATTTACTTTGCCTACTGGCCCCAAAATGCCACTTAGTAGCCCTGCTGGCATAGTACTTTTCTTGGAAAACTAAGCAAAAGAGACATGAATTTGGATATTTTTGGCTTTTCTGTATGTGACCTCCATCCAGTTTCCTTTGTCAGCTGTCAATCATGATTAAGAAACACAAGAAACCTTTTAAGAGTGCAGGCCTTGTCTTCCCTTTCTCACTCAATTATGTCAAATTGACTCGACCACTCATATGGACCACATGTTTCAACAAGGTGTGTACTGCTGCATACAAAATGATGAGACAAAAATTCCTGGAAATTCTTCATTCCCTACCTCACATCCCCACCTGTAAAGGAGGGACAAAGTGATTCAGATTTCCACTCATTGGAACTCATTTTCTGGAGGGGGTTGGTTAGCATGAGTCACCCTGAACAAGTTGAGAGAGGTATACCAACCAATGTGGAACCGAATGAAAGCTATCAACCCAGCTCAGGATTGGTTGGCCAACAAACCTAGAAATTGGATATAAGTCAACGTGAACATTCGAATGATGAGGAGAAAGCAAGGCTTCAGACTATGTTGTTGGTAGCAATCGAGAAGTATTGCTGTATATACTGTAAATAGTGTAAAATAAATGGACTTAATCTGAGATAAACGAGTCGTAAGGTATTCTTTCTGACAGACCACAAATCCAGAAGTTGGACGACATAATCCAAAATTTACTCCACCCCACTTTTGTCTTTGTGGCCATTAACTGTCTGGAGGGCAGATGGAACACTTGCCCTTTGGTTCTCCAGTGTTCGATTCAAGATGCCATGGATGGAATTGATGCTTGCTAAGAAAATTGATCTGCTAGATTAAATTAGAAGAGAACCCCCTAGCACCAGCTACCAGCAACTGGAGGAGATGATGGGTGTGTCCAGAAACACAATCTCACACTTATCAAGTGTGAGATTGTGTTTCTGGACACAATCTCACACTTGATAAGTTTCTGGACACAATCTCGCAGGAAGACAAACTTCAAGAAGAATGGACATCCTGCGAAGGAACCCAACGAACAATCTGAAAATGGAAATGTGAGGGCAAGGATCCAGAAGTTGACAATGCTCTCAATTAATGGTTTGCCACTGTAACTGCAAAAGATGTTTGTGTCAGTGGTCCAATGCTCAAATGTCAAGCAAAGGTCCTCACTAAGTAGCTGAATCACCGCAATTTCAAAGCAACAGATGGATGGTTGTCTCAATGGAAATGGAGGCATGAAATCAAATTTAAGAAAGCTCATAGTGAGAAGGAAAGTGCCAATGCTGCAAGTGCAGATAAATGGAAAAACACTAAATTGCCCACACTTCTAGAGAATTTTTCTCCACATGACATCTATAATGCAGATGAGACTGGACTTTATTATCATGATACTCCAGACGGCTTGTTGTGCTGCAAACATATTGCTTTATCTGGTTTCAAGAAAGCAATGGATCGCATAACTGTGTTGTGTTGTGCTGTCAAACTTGTCAGGTGGCAACAAATGGAAGTTGTTAGTCATTGGGAAAAGTGCGAAGACCTGATGTTTTAAAGATCTTTGAATGGATGCCTTGCCAGTGTTTTATCATTCAAACAAAAATGCATGAATGACTTCTGAACTTTTTAAGGAGTGGCTTAAAACATGGGATCAAGAGCTAGGAAGGACGAAGCTCAAGAAAAGTTGTCTTGCTGTTGGACAACTGTGTTGCACATCCAGATTGAATTTTTGCCTCTCCAGACCATTTCTTTAATAAAGCCAATCAATGGACATAAGGATCATAAAGAACTTGGAGATGCTGTACTGTGGACAACTGGTAAATTTTATTCTCCAAGCAATTGAAGAAGATCTACTAATGTCATCTTCAACCACTATCAAAGTTCAAAGGTCAACATTTTACAATCAATCCAGTTCCTAAGTGACAGTTGGCAGAAGATAAGCAGCAAGATGATTCAAAACTGCTTTGGTCACTGTGGTTTCAAGCACTTGGACTCAGCAATACAAGCAGTGGCAGTAAACAGCAACGAGAATGATGTTAATGCAGAAGTGCAACAAGTCTGTCAATACAATGAATTTTTACAAGTTGATGACAACCTTCAATGTCATGAAGAAAATGAAGATCTGGAAGATGGGATTGTGGCAGAAATCATGGAAAAACATCAAAAGATCTCAGAAGATCAAGAAAGTGATGAAGATGACAATCCCGAGCATGAGCCAGTAACAATCCACAATGCCAGAAAATTCATTGATGGACTAAGGTTCTACTTCATGCTGGAAGGCAATGAAGGCAGTCCTATGTCTGCACTGGATATCTGTGCAGATTTTGTTTTGGTGCAGTCGATCAAAAGATGTCAGGTCACACTGGACAGATTCGTACAATAAATCCTACACTTAATCATTCTGTATGACATAGCATAAGGACAATTCATATGAAATTAAAGATTAGCAAGAGAATCTTCCCATTTTCAAGATTTTACTGCAATGCATTTTTTGTATAGAAATAATTTCTTATCATTAAAATGGTTTTATTACGTTCAGATGTTTGTTTTATTGGTGAGAACACACGTTGACATAGTCTTTAACATAACTCATTATATTGTATCTCAGCTGCATAACTTATTGGGATGTTTATTTTGTAACCCTGAAATGCTCCAGTTCCAATGCTGTGCTATTAAGCAGAATCAACTGTATTGTTGAAACAATATACTGCACAATATATTGAATGTGTATATTGCTCTACAAATGGCTACCTATTAATCATTTTCATTACTTTCAGTTATGAATGTTTTTATAATTTGATTGAATTCAGCATAATTTTATTATTTAAATTTTGCTTATTTAACATTTTATTCTTGTGCAAATCACAGATTAACAAATACTGTAGATGTGAACATATGTCATCTATAGTAGTAGATGCATTATTATTGTTTTGTTATATTTTTTCTGAAGGAATATATTTAATTCATGGAAAAAATATTGAAATGTCTTGGAAAAATTAACAGAGTAAAAAAAATTATTTTTATAACATTAAAGACAATATATTCATTAATACAGCCCATAAATAATTCTATTTATCTGCTCATTTGATTCACAAAAAACATAGTTTACTCACATTACTAAGCACTTTTGGATCTGAAGACATAGATGATAATTCGCATGGAACATGGAGTTTTCTTTCTGAAGATGAACTTGTAGGTCTAAAATCACTTAGTAATGTGAGTAAACTATAATAAAAAAATACGTAAAAGAGACTAAAAATGTCTTCACTTTTTCCATGTTCAATCACCAGGAACAACAGTCTTCCACAGCAGAGACAACCTTTCTTTAGGGGCTATACCTCTGCAAAAACATGCAAAACAGTCTTTTTAATTGTTTGGGATTGTCACTGGAGAACTTTTAGACGGTTTTGCATGTTTTTGCAGAGGTATAGCCTTTAAGAAAGGTTGTCTCTGCTGTGGAAGACTGTTGTTCCTGGTGGTTGAACATGGCAAAAGTGAAGACATTTTTAGTCTTTTTTACATATTTTTTTAATTAAAGTGTATATTCGTCAGCTCTTTTTTTACAAATGAGTAAACTATGTCTTTTGTGATTCCAATAAGTGGAAAAATAGGAAATATTATGTTTAATTTTATGGCTTTTTTTTCAGAAGATTTATCACTAAAAACAAAATGTTTCCTATAACAATGTTTTTAACAATTCTATTAAATTTATGAAACAGAACTTATTTTTTCTTGGAAGGAAGAACAACATTAGAATAATTTTTGATACTATAATAACATTCCTCTTATTTAAATTGATTTATAATATTAGTTTTTGCACAGTGTTATACTATTTTACTAATAACATCTAAAATGTATATATATTTTTTGATAGATTATTCTTTTTTGATATTTGCTATCCAGATAAAAATACTCAGGTTACTTAGGCTTTTGGGCAAAAATGATGCTGACGCTAGTGAAGCTATGAATGATATTCTTGCTCAGGTAAGTTTTCTCTTATTTTTCAGATACTATTAGAAATGTGCAAAAGTTGAATGAAAGATCTAGTGCTAAGACATCTATTTATATGTGAATTGAACTTCTGCATGGACATGTAAATTGGTATAGAGAACATGTCACACTAGGTGTTAAATAATTCTCACTCAAAACGTAAAGTCCAGTGTCAGGAAAAATTTACTTTGCTAACATTTTTGGGCTCCTCCAGAGTCTTGCTTCATGTGAACTCTTTCTTTGATGAAACACCAATTTAAAACAAAATTTGAATGTTCAAAAATATCAAATCTTATCATATCAAAATACCCATTGAGAGTGGAACAGATTAGAAAACAGGTGTTGATCGTTTGCTAAACATTACAAAAAAAATGGAATAAAATGCCATGTGCAAGTATGGGCATGTGCCATAGGCCCTATGATAACTAAATATTATAACATTGGTTCATAAAGGGCTTTCCAAGCTGCCAACAGAGAAAATTCCTCTTTGTAATTAATAAACATACTGTTTAAACTTGCCTTAAAAATTTCTAGAGACTCCAAGAATCTAAGGTGGTCAGTTCATTGCATCATTACCAGGACCCTACCTTGTTGTAATTGCACCTCTTTAATAGGATCAGAAGCATATATTGACAGGGATGTGGATAGCTGTGATTGCCTTATATCGGCAACATGCTCTTGCAGTCATTTCTCCACTGGTCTTTTTGTGGATCCTATATATACAAGGTCCCTATCAAATCTTGTATCTTTCAGAATCATGCAGTATATTCACTTAAGCTCCTGAGGGTGTATCTGCTTGCAAGATATTTTGTATTTATTTTTGTATTTTACTCATCTAAACTTTATTAATGCCAATAGATAGTGTACTTAAACTTTTATCTCATAAAAATATAATTTGATAGTCCACTTTTATATAAACCAGGGGTGTCCAGCCCACAGGCTGCATGCGGCCCAAGGCAAGTTCCAATGTGGCCCAATAAACAAATAAACAAAACTGACAAATTGTTTTATTTTTTTATTTCAATGGCATAAACTCAAAAAAGAAGTTTCACAAAGCCGTAAACTTTTATACATATTTTATTTTTCAGTGAAAAGGAAATACAGTGGGTGATCAGTTAATGAACAGATTGGATAACGAACAAATCGGATAATGAACACTTTCGCGAAAGATTTTTATGTTCAGGCAACGAACACATGATCAGATAATGAACAACCCATAGAACATACACAAGAAGAAGCGATGTAAAATAATGAATACCGATTGGTCTTCCCTTGTCTTCAGGCAACAATTTGAAACTTTTCAGAGTGTGGGAGACATTGACATTGATGTTCAAGCCGGTATATACCGATCGAATAGTATTCCTCTGAACTTTGAAACTCTCCCTTGTAATTCCAGCCTTTTATTTTTCTGACAAAACAATTCTTTTACATATTCGTGAGACTGTCGGGTAGGCACTCATTAAATTTTGCGTCTGTTTTTCTTTTCGAAAGGTGAGAGTATAATAGCAAAGGTAGAGAGTGGGCAGAAGATGCCTAATTTGCTGGGCAGTATGGCGTGAACAGGTCTACAGTAGGCCGCCGTTCAATTTTATTTAAGAAAAATACTGTATAATCAAGAAGACTCAAGCAGCTAAAGGAGTAACAAAAATCACATCTGAGAAATAAAGAACATCAAAAAGTTCATAATGGAACCTGAAATGGATCTGACAACAGAAGAACGCCAAGAACTCTTGAGTGAAGAACACCAAGAAACTCAGTGAGATATGTTTTCTTCTGAAAAAGAGGATTAATGCCGATATCTGTTATTAAAGATCCTTTAAAGAAGTGGGAGGATGTCAGAACAACGGTCTTAGAATGACATCCAAACCAGGTTGAGGCTTGGGGATTTCTACAATTGTAATCCTATTAATTACTTATGAAAGATCCTGAAGAAGAGAGAAAAGCAATCGACACTGGACAGATTATTTAACCCTTTCAAACGGAAAAAACATGACTAATAAAAATGCATGACTGTGTATGTATGTATTTTTATTATTACATATAAATAAACGTAGTAAGAAAGTATATATATTTTTTTGGGGGTCTCCAGAATGAATTAATTAAATTCCCATTAAAACCTATGGTAAATCGATAATCGGTTAACGAACAATTCGGATAGTGAACAAAGTCTTGGAACGGATTATGTTCGTTAACCGATCACTCACTGTATTTTCAAATACTTGGAAATGTGTGGATGACAAAGGAGTACTAAATAAAGCTGAAGTTGTGACTCAAAGGATTATAGACCCAAATTTGAGAAAAGGAGAGAAAAGATAAGGCCAAAAGATAAAAAGTAGTGAGAAAATTTAAATAGACCTTCTGTTATGCAAATATTGACCTTTAATTTTCCAACCTTCCTCACTACTTTTTATCTTTTGGCCTTTCTCTCCTTTTCTCAAATTTGGGTCTATAATCCTTTGAGTTCCAACTCCAGCATTATTTAGTATTCCTTCCAGTGTTGCAATATTTGGCTACTTTGCGCCAAATTTGGCTACCATTTTTTTAGTTTGGCGTAAAAATTATCATTTGGCTCATTGTCTACTTTCTGTGCTACATATTACTGTATTTATAAATATATTAGTCGAATAAAAATGCACTTTAAAATGGCGTTTCGTCGTTTTTTATTAATTAGAGATCTAAATAAAACAAATACAGTAGAACCTCGATTATCCGGACTAATTTGGGATGAAGGTAGTCCGGATAAGGAAAAATCCAGATAACCGAAACAAATACTTTAATTTGTCTTTTAATGATAATACAACACGTTTTCTTTTCGATGACATATCGGTAATATTAAAAATAAATACTGTATTTAAATCGTGATAAAATTTTCAAGAAACAAACGTTTGTATTGAATTTGAACTACTACTGACCAACGCTAACAGACTACCTATTGTTTAAAAGGCCCTCTGGTGGCGCAAGAAGACGGATTTTATAAAATAAAAAGCAGTTGAAACTGTATTTTAGGCGGTGGCCCACGTTTTCCATACGCCGCCCTTGGTTATAGAAATGATGTAATTTGGATATAAATTATTCATAAATATGTATGTCAAATTATATTTTTATTATGACGCAAAATATATTTAAGAGTTTACGATCACTGTGCCGGGTGAGATGAAACAAAAAAAGTTATGCATTCTATCACGTACATAAACAGTATCGTAATTCATCAAGTGCAAATTAGCAAATTCGTAAAATTTTTGTTTATTTTGAACAATCCGGATAATCGAAAATCCGGATAATAGAGGTCCGGATAATCGAGGTTCTACTGTATTTGTGTTTTTCAAATAAATTTTTTTCTCCTTTATAATAAATGAATTTATTTATTTCTAAGTAAAAATTGAAAGTGTCTGTAGAAGTAATTTTTTAAAATATCCTTTTTCGTGATAAAGTTTTAATACTTATTACTATAATCTAGGCTTGTTAGTCCTTAAATATACTTGTATATTTAAGGATTGAGTCACAAATATATTATATATACTTGTGGCCCAAAACTCCATAACTTCTTCCAATGTGGCCCAGAGGAACAAAAAGGTTGGACACCCCTGA
>NW_019384850.1:325313-328286 GCF_000671375.1 Centruroides sculpturatus
GCAAATTTAAATTTTCGCCAGTGCTGTGGCGCTGCAATCTTTGGCTATGTCTTGGGCTACTCAAATATTTTACGTTTTTGATACTAAATTAACTTCTGAAGTATAATTTTTTATTGTTTTTATATTTTTCAATATATTTATTTTGTTCGTACAAAATAAAAAAATAATTTTTAACGATACAATATCTTCGTTAGGCTTAACATCGATGAAAATTCAATGCAAAGCGACACGCAACGGAGAAAAATGTCAAGATGGGATAAATTAATATATTTTTTCATACATAATCGGTTATCCGAAACATCGATCTTCTGAACAACCCCAGTCCCCAATTGATTCAGATAATCAATGTTCTACTGTATTACTTAAAGCACAAATAAAATTAAATATACTTACTTCAGCAATTCTTGAAAAATATTTGAGTTTATACATTCATAGAATTTCATAAGCAAAATATAAATGTTAAATAGCTCTGCACCTGAGATCCTATAGCTGTTCTTGCAGTTTAAATTAAATTTAATATAACGAGAAAATAATGTTTAAATCATATTTATTTCTGTGTGTATACTAAAGTATCAAACAAATTGATTTGCAATTATGCCTATGAACATGCATTATCATATAAATATTTACAAATGTAATATGAATTTTTACAAAATGATTGTGTAGAATTTGAAATAGATGTATTCATGTCATTAATATATAATAATAATAATATAAGTACAATTCTCAATTTTCCAAAACCATGTTTTATAATTTATAATTAATATATAATTTTATATGATTCTCAAACACAAGAATGTGCTATTTTTTAAATGCCAAGTGTTTAAAAAGTAGCACGTTCTTGTGTTTGAGAATCATAAGTACAATTATTAAATATATTTTGATTGTTTTGGCAATTTAATATATAATTTTGACATTTATTATTTTTTCTTCTTCTAAGTAATTATTAAAAATATACATAATTCAATAGAATATGAATGATTATTCTTTTTGAGAAGTACATTATTTTAATGTTAGCTTTTCTTCATTGTTGTAATCATATTCTTGTATAAATCATATAGTCCCAAGAATTATCTACATATTTTTTAAAAAAATAATGACCTAACAAATAATTTTGGGTCAATTTAAATCTTTTATCCTTTTTAAATTCCAGCCAGAGACATGGTAAACAACTCAAAGATAAACAGTTGTTCATTAAAAAGTACTTTATACCAGATATTCTCAACTTTTTTTTATACATGGACTCCTTTTCTTCTTAATTTTTTTTTTGTGGCTTTCCTATACATTGCACAGAAAAAACACCTTATATTTTTTTGTTACATTGTTTCAAATTGGAAAAATAATTTAATACTTGAAGCTCTGAATTTCAGAAAAAGTAACTACTGTATTTCTGAACTAGCACTTTTAATACCTCTTATCTTGTCAAGATGGAGTTTTGCACAGAACTGAAAGTTAGGGTTAAAATAAACTGATTACTTTTATACTGGAGGGAGGCTATAAAGTTTATAGCCTTCCTCCCTAATCTTCAAGATCTGGAACAAACTGATGCAAAATGTTCAGAAATGTCACTGTCAAATGACATGACACTGATGGTATAAGATTCTCCTAACAGACCCTGGTTTTATAATCTCTCTTTTTACCTTTGTCAATGAGATACAAGGTGTGTTTCATAAGTAATGTGACCAAATTCATA
Source organism: Centruroides sculpturatus (assembly GCF_000671375.1). Lineage (NCBI taxonomy): Eukaryota > Metazoa > Arthropoda > Arachnida > Scorpiones > Buthidae > Centruroides > Centruroides sculpturatus. The sequence continues at coordinate 327,007 of NW_019384850.1, forward strand.
AAAAATCATTTATTGAACGTATTTTTACAATTAGTCAAAAATCTTCAAAATAGCACCCTCCTGCCAATGGGGTGTGGGTCCTGACCAGGAAATCATTGACAGTGAAGGTGCTGTGGCTTGGCGTGTTGTCGTGATGAAGTTTCCGCGTGTCCTTGATGTCACTTTGGCAGCGCGTGACTAGGATTTCAGTCTTTTGAACACTTCCAAATAGAAAGCTGCATTTACAGTGGTCCTGACAGGTACGAATTTGTGATGGTTAATGCCTCTGACGTCAAAGAAGACAATTCGGGAGGTTGATGGATGTCCACTGCAAGGTTTGTCAGTGACATCCTCTCGGCCATCCTTGAAAGACTTGTGATTTGGAGAAGCAATCACTCCCAAATGCCTGCTGAATTAATGTAAAAGTTTCGGTGATGGACTTTCCAAGTTTAATGCAAAATTTGATAGCGTAACATTGCTCCACAAAATGATCCATTGTTCCATGTTACATTAACTCAAAACGGGGTTCATGGGAACGAACGTTCTCACACACTGGCAGCTTGGAGGCAAACAAGACCAGGCAAGTTTTGAAGCTAACACCTCACACCACCTAACACAGCAGGTTAGAACTAGCTACAGCATATTGTCGTGTCGTGAAAAAATTAGTTGCATTACTTATGGAACACATCTTATATATATGTCATTTACATATTTAATATTTTAAATAATTTATATTTTAATCCTTATGCAAGAAATGGGAAATAAATGACAATATACTGTATATACTGTAGAAATTTAATTTTCAGTAAAAACAATTGTTTTGAAGTAGAATTACCCTATAGACCACTAAAATATCACCATAAACCCCAAATTTGGTATTTTTTTTCTGTGGACCCCAGTTGAGAACCTCTGCTTTATACACTTGACACCAATCTTTTCTTACAGCAGCCAATGCCAATGCCATATGACTTTTTTGCTTAAAAGTGTGCATAAAACTATTTTATACATAAAAAAAAGAAATTTCTGAATTATTACATTTTACCAATAATATTAAAAATATTTATTTCCAAAATACAATTGAATCTGATTAATTGAAACTTTTGCATTTTCCTTGGTGTTTGAATTAAAAAGATTTGACTATGTAAACATCATAGAAAACAATTAATCTGAATTTGATAATAAATATACATATTACTGGTTGTGATAGTTGGAATTTCATAACAATTTTTATAATTTTAAAACTACTGTAAAATTAATTTTTATAAATACTATATTATATTTTCTATTATACTATAATAATA
>NW_019384850.1:332214-409129 GCF_000671375.1 Centruroides sculpturatus
TTAAATCAACTCCTATTCACTGGTTACCTATTTTGAGCCATATCCCTCCATCTGCACTCCGAAGGGACAGCACTTTGCTCAGGGAATATAGGAAAATATTGTCTAATCCACAACTTCCGATCCATCAGGATATTGATGACCTCAACATAAATCGACTTAAATCAAGACACCCTCCTCTTATAAGAGCTAAATCCCTGCATTCCAATAATTTCAACCTCACTGAATCTTGGAAAAGGCTCTGGGCTGATGTCTCTCCGGTGGACAGTCGACAACTTCCTTGTATCACAAAGCGACCACCTGGATTTGAGTTATCCAGAAATCTTTGGAGTGTGTTAAATAGGATTCGGACCAAACATGGGTTGTGCAGGGACAGTCTTTTTAGGTGGGGAAAAGTTGCATCCCCACAGTGTGACTGTGGTGCTGAAAGACAGACTATACATCATATCTTGGAAGATTGTCCAGTAAGATCTTTTTCGGGACAACTGAGTGACTTCTTGATTATGACTGAAAGTGCTTTAAACTATATTTCTAACTTAGATTTACATTTATGATTTGTGTTCTTACTTTTTCTGCTTTCTGTTCTTGTTAACAATTAGATGTGTAGCCATACGCTAAATAAATAAATAAATTAAATATATTTGAAGTATTGACTGTTTATGCTAAGTACAAGAAATTTAAAATATTAATTATAGTTTTTTCTCAGGTACGTGGCTTTAAATACTTTATTAAGAACTGTTCAAGCTGATTATAATGCTGTTCAAAGACATCGCACAACAATAATTGATTGTTTGAAGGATCCCGATATATCTGTTCAAAAGTAAGTAGTACAAGGGATGTTCAAAATGTAATATGTTAGTTTAAACAAGAAAATAAGTTTTATTATTTATAATTTAATTGATAAAGTAGAAAAAAATTTGTAGTTTGTTTTACTGTTGGACTTAAAGCATGCAATATTCAATTAGTATGAAGGCAGGCTGAAAAGTAATGCACGCATGCTTGTAGAGCACAAACGAAATGATTTTCAGAAGCGTGCCAGGTGGCATATGGAAGTAACATTCCCTCTCTATGTGCATGCGCAGTTTGAGGTTGTTGTGTTCATTCAGTATATTTTGAGAAGCGGAAATATGAAGACATGTTCTGGTGCTATGTCAACGTGAGTTAAACAGCGTGCTGTTATCAAATTTTTAACTGCTGAAAAACTTACGTTTAAAGGCTGTTTATGGTGACAATGCTGTTGATAGGTCTATTGTAAATTGATGGATAATAAAATTTCATGGTTGTGAGCCTGGATAAGCCATAATTGTTGATGAAACATGCAGCGGAAGTCCGATCACTGCCACAGACAATTACCGTTGCACCTTGTTGCAATGTTTAATTCTTCTCAGTACCTACAGATTTTAAAACACCTCTGACATTGAGTTTGTCATGTTAGAGGCAGCCTGGCACCAATAATCTTGCAACATGACAACGCTTGTCCACACACCTCGCGCGCAACTGGAGAGGCTCTGCAAAACCTGAAGTTTGAACCTATTCTACACCCTCCTTATTCCCCCAATCTTGCGCCTTGTGATTTTTATTTGTTTCCTCTACTTAAGAGAGACCTCAAGGATAATCATTACACCTCAGACAATGAGGTGAAGGCAGCTGTCAAGTCCTGGATTCGAGAAAAGTCAGAAGAATTTTTCAGTGACGGAATGAAAAAACTTGTTACATGTTGGGAGAAATGTATTAGTCATCATTAAGGCTATGTTGAAAAATAAATATATGATTTTGAAGCTTAAGAATTGTACTTTAATGTACTTTTTGCCTGATCTTGCTATTTGTTTTTGTTCGTGTTCTACAAGCANTAGTCATCATTAAGGCTATGTTGAAAAATAAATATATGATTTTGAAGCTTAAGAATTGTACTTTAATGTACTTTTTGCCTGATCTTGCTATTTGTTTTTGTTCGTGTTCTACAAGCATGTGTGCATTACTTTTCAGCCTGCCCTCATATATATTACTTTACTGCTTTAGTTATATTAAAATGTGAATATTTGAATATTGAATATTTCAGTATCAGGTAGTATCTTTTATTTCTGAAAAGATTAATACAGTAGAGCCTCGAAAGCTCGGCACTCGATAACCCGGCACTCCGGATAACTCGGCCACACCCTGGCAGGGCAAAAAATCCTTAGTTAATTACTTTTCATGATATAGACAGCTTTATGCCTCATAAAGTATTTTTCTCAGGTCTATCTTATCACGTAAATTACTGTACAGTGTATTCATTCATTTTCATTTTCATATAGTAAAGGCTCTATGCCTTCATAAAAGATGTACTTTTCCTTTGTTTAAGGATATTTGGGCAGTTTATTCTTTGTTGTATTCTCAAGCAAACAATACATACATATAGTACAGTATTTTCTGAGGACTCCACACTCATACTTATTTTTTTAACGCCATTCCCGATAACCCGGCATTTTCACAAACTCGGCCACCCTTCGGTCCACATTAGGCCGAGTTTTCGAGGCTCTACTGTAATTATAATCTATATCCTTGGGCAACAGTAGCAAATATTTGTTTAATTTGCATCTGAATTATTCTAAAACTTTGGTACTTAAAATCTTGCCTACAAGAGATTAATTTATGTACTTTAAGCTCAACTTATAAAACTAAGATTGGCCATAAAAGAATAGTTAACTAGACTATTTTTATATTTTTAAATATAGATTTTAAATAAAATTTTATATTATTTGCAATATAATACTGTAATGAATATCAAGAAATTAATATATGGAGGTTGCAAAAGTAGGTATACAGTTGAGAATCTGAGAAATACAAATATTTGGTGTTCATTATTATTTTATTTTTTATTAGTTCATATTCCTTATTTGTGATTTAATTTGTACATAAAAATAAATGTTTTTTTCTCTATTTTCTTCCTGTATCTTTTTTCCATAATAACAACTGTATACCTACTTTTGCACCCCCTGTATTGAATTTTTTAATTTTTTAATACCCCCTGTAATAATTTTAAAATTTCAAGAAGAAATTAAAAACTTGAAAGGCTTAAAATACCAAAAAGGTTTATTAAAATCATATTACAATCATATTATACATAATTGAAATAAATTATATTTACCACATTTGTTAGAAAGAAACATATTCTGTATATTTTTCATTATATTCTTAAGTGATGAAAGTTGAAAATTCTTCCATGAAATTAATGTATTTAGAACTTTTGTGTATATACTTCTTTTAGAAACATATTTTATTATAATAAATGAAATGTGTTGTTAGAATTGAGAAAACATGATTAAAATTATAAATCCTTAGCCCAAATATTAATATTAAGATATTAGTCTTATCTTTTGACTTACTAACTAATGATCAAAATAAAAATTTAAAAAATTTTCTGAGAATACATTTGATAAATTAATATTTCTGTAATTTCGTAATTTAGTTCTAGAATTATTTTAATATTGTATTGTATTGGTATGATTGAAGATTCAATTTAATGAAATATTTGTCTGTGTTGAATTAAGATTTCTTGTTGAATTAAGATTTCTTTTTGTTTGTATGACATGTATATTTGTTGAAAATAATGTATTAGTTTCATTTAAGTTACATATAATTGTGTGCATTATTTATTATTTGTAATTTTTGCCCTGTTGTGATCAAATATAAGTATTGTATCAAATATAAAAGATTATTTATAAATTATACAAATGCTAATTGATATATATTCATACATCCACTAAATTTTGTTAGTTCTGTTAATCAATTATATAATCAAATATTGTGAATATATATATTAAATTATTTTTATATAATTTTATTTGTATTATTAATTGATACAGGAGAGATATAATATATAAATTTTGTAAATGAGTTACACTATATTTTCTATCATAATATTAAATTTATTGCTTAAAACTGATTTAAGAAATTAGATCACAAGTAGCATATTTTTGCTACACATAGTAAATAGTTTATATATAAGGGAAAATATTTTACATTTTGAACATCCTTCAAGTTTAATTATATAATGTGTAAAAATATATTGAGTTTGCAATAAAATTTGTTTTGTCATTTTAGGCGTGCAATGGAACTTTGTTTTGCTCTTATTAATACTAATAATATTCAGAGTACAACAAAAGAGCTTTTGGTCTTTCTTGAAAAGGCTGATCCAGAGTTCAAGTCACAGTGTTCCTCTAATCTTTTTATTGCTGCTGAATTGTAAGTTTTGATAAAATTATTTATTATTACTGCATACAAATACACAATATCATAATATTAATTAAAGGTTTGTTTAAAAATACCATATTTACTTGCATATAAAATAAGGTTTATATCCATTTTTCACTGCTCAAAAATCTACGTCATCCTATATGTGCGAGCGAAAGATTCTTTTCGTTTTTGTATAATTTTTGTAAACTATGTATTTGCGTATTTTACTGGATTCTCACCATCTGGTGTTTAAAAACAAAAGTATTTTATCTCAGTCATTTGAATTGTTCTTGTGTATTGTCAGGAGTAAAGATGAATTGCAATAGGAAAAGCAAAGCTTTTTAATTGAATTCCAAAATTACATGGGAGCCCGATATAAGTTTTAATTCATTCCCACCTGAAAACAGATAATTTTTTAGAAATTTGGAGAAACTCATAAGTGTAATCGACGAAGAGTGAATTCAACTGTTAAGTATTGGCAAAAAAGGTTTGTGATTGTCCTGCTTTACATGAACAAATTATGTTGATTTTACAAGATTTTTCCTTGAAGTTTAAAATGCCAGTAATTTTTGCAGGGCAATGTCAGCATTTACATGCATTTGATATTTTATTTGTTATTAAATGAAATAAAATTAGAATTGTAATAATAAATCTAATTTTCTTTATTTTGATCTTTAAAGTCACACCTTGTCCTATATGCAAGATCGTCTTATATTTGAGTAAATATGGTAATTAATTCACTGAATTTTTAATAGATTATAGCATTATCAGCTTTTTGGTTTTAAATAAAAATTAATGTCAGCCATGATGAGTTCCATCAGAATATTGTTGTCCATTAATTGGACAGAATATTTTATCTGTTTCAATAATTTTACAGTTTAATTAATAAATTGTAGCATTTTTAATTTTGTGTTAAAGCAAATATGTTTAGTTGAAATTTTTTAATGGACTTTTTAATTGTACTTTCTTTTTTGTGGTACTAAGATGGCCTTTTTAATTGCACCTGTCATGGATTTGGTTAGGCCTATGTGGAGATGGTGAGAGATGGGGATCCATCTTATTGCGAACATGGAACATTCCTAGGATTGCCCATGCAGATTTGATTTAAGGTTTCCAGAGCAGTAGGCTGCATTAACTTCCTTGGCCATCTGGTTATCAAATGGACTTTATTTAGTTATATTATTTATAGTTTTATTACATATTAATTTTAATTTTTAAAATGTTAAATTTCTTGATTTATTATAGCATTTTATTTTTAATGCTAGTAAAATTTAATTTTTCATAAAATAAACTTCATAAAATTGATCTAGTAATCTTCCAGTAAATCTGTATTTAAAGAAGTATTTTTATTTTTTATTTTATAGAATTCTTCTGTTAATAATCGTTAATAAATTATAATAAATATGTATGAACTGTTCTTTTTCTTAAAAAGAAAATGTTGTTTATAAATATACATATATAAACAATCAAAACATTATAAATCTTAGATTGCCTATCAAAAATACTAGTGATAATTTAAGAGAAAAGTCTGAACTCTGTTTCAACTTCCTAAAAGTTAATTTCTTTATTAAATATCATAAATCTTTTAAATAGAATCATAACATTTAAAAATTTCTGTCAGAATTTTGTAATTTATTATGAGAAAAGCATAATTATGATTACATAGTATTTAAAATTTTAAATATTTAACTGAACAAAAACTGAATTAGTTAGTTTTGAAATTTAATATTTCTGAACGTGTGTGTCTGTGTTTTCTAATAAATATATATATATATATATGTATATTTATTAGAAATTTGAATATTTTGTTCATAAAAATACAGTATATGTAAATAAATAACGCTTTTTTAGTTGTTATTATTAAGATATTATATGATTAATTTTCAGATAATATTTGTAGATTTATTAAAATAAAAAATAATTTTGTTTTATATTAATATCATCTTGTATACTGTTATTGATGATGATGATAATTTCATATATTATAATTATACATATATTATTTTTAGTTATTATATCCCAATACATTTTGATTTCACTTTATTTATGAGAATATTTTACTTTATTTAGATATGCACCTAACAAACAGTGGCATATAGACACCATGATTAAAGTATTAGTAACTGTAAGTAATTTTAACGTAAAATTTTTATAAGTTTGCTTCAGATTAGAAAATTAAAATATGGTTTTTAGACAGGGAATTATGTTCGAGATGATGTGGTTGGAAATTTTATACAACTTATATCCGAAACAAGTAGTTTACATGCATATACAACCCAACAGTTATGGAAAAACATATCAGGAGATTTGGATAATAATCAACCTTTAATACAAGTGACTACTTGGTGTCTTGGAGAATATGGCGATCTTTTGAATTCTACTGATGGGCCAGATTTAGAAAGTTTAAATGTATGTAATAGATTATTGCACACACTTATATACACATATATAAAACGTAAGTATTAAAAAGTAATCCAAAATTTTGAAGTAATTATTTTTTTTCTATAGGTTACAGATGATCAAGTTATTGATTTATATGAAAAACTTCTAACAAATATTCATATGACACTAGTAACAAGGGAGTATGCTATTACATCTTTGATGAAACTCAGTGTTCGATATTCATCTTGTGCTCCGTAAGTCTTGTATAAAATTTAATTTTGAATCTTCTAGTAATTATTAGTCAATAGTAACAAATCATTATCACTAATTATAATTTACTTATTCCAATGTTTCTGAAGAAAACTATGATTAGGCTTTAAGTTTTGATAATCTATAAAATGATGAGATCTTTAAATTATTCTAAACATCACCAACTAATGAAAAATGATAGAATATACAGTATAATTATCAGAAAAGTTTTGTGAATCAGTGAATACTGTGAAATAAATAATATAAAATTAATCATGTAATGTAAATATGTAAAACTTACATTTCAGATATTGAATTATCTAACAAATCTTAATGCTATTTATTGTAAATGAAGTGCATTTGCTAATGTTATGACATATTTTATTGTGTCATCAGATAATTCATAGTGTGCAATGATTCTGTAATCATTATTTTTATTTAGTTGTTTATTACAATGATAACTTTATTCAGATTGTATTAAAAGAATTTTAAAAGTTAAAAATTCTTATAATATTAACGAGCTCAACTCATACTAACAGATCATTTGTTGTAATTCTGCTAACTGATATAAAAGCAAAAAGATATTGATACGACTATAAATAGATTAAAAAATGATTTATTTATAGCTATAACAATATTATTGACTGGATTATTGGATGTCTTACAAACTATAATTTTTAATTTATTGTGAAGGAGGAAATTTTTCACCAGTTTTCTTATGTAAAATAGATCATATTCATTTATTTGAAGAAGTTGCAAAAATTGCTGAATAAAAAAAATACATTAATTTACATGATTGGTGTATCATTAATTACAATAAATTTTTTACAATTAACTAAAATGCATATTTATTGTGAAGTATATTGCTATACTGTAGTTGGATTAATGATCATTATAAAACATTAGTATATCTGATACCAGTTAGTTTATTCTTTGAGAAAACTGACAAACTCGAAACACATGTAGGATTTTAACCCCTTTTTTATGGACTAATGTATGACCATTAGAGAGAGACAGGACTAGACAGGAGACTAGACTTCAGATTTCTTTTCTAAGACAAATTATTTACATTAAAGAAGTTCCTTTATATCATATGTCCTACTCACTGTGTATAACATATAAAAGTGCATAACTGCATAGTTCTTGAAGAGAGAGAGAGAGAGATTGTGCATTCATGCCTACATGTGCACATGAGCTGCTCAAATATGGATGGGAGGTTAATAAATACTTGTATTATAGATGAAGTCAGGCTGGATGAGTTGAGACAGAAGAGAATATAGGCAATGTAGAGATTATTTGATAGATGATGAGAGGACTTGAAAAAAGTTTGATTATTGAAAACAGAACACATCTTGTTTGATCACTTGAACTCTCTGGGTAAGTTCATGGGAAGCAGCAAGAATAGAGATGACTCTTTTGTTTGAAGACTTGGATGCAATTCTCTTTTTTGTCTCTCCATTTAACATACTTCTCAAAGATCCCACTACTGCCCATAAGCTCTTGTTGGCAGACAATCAATTTTGTTTTAATTGGATTCTTAAACTGTCACTGAAGTTTATAAGTGTCATCTGAGAATCAATCCCTTTTCCCAGGAAAATTAACTTCCTTCTTTTTCTTTCTTCTATACAATTTTTTTGTCTAATGCTCAAACATATTGTATTCACACAAGTCACTAAATTTTTGATTATTTGATCCACAAAAATAAATTCCTTAGTCTTATGACAGGGTCAACTTTACATCAGAGTAGAAGTTTATTAGTCCAGCACCCTTTGAAAAAAGTGACTGGATTATTGGCTATTTTTTAGCGGGTGCCAGAAGAAGCTAATTATTATTATTATCTAAAAAAAATAATTAGGAGGACCTTAAACTTCTGTGCAGTGTGATTACAGTAAATTATACATAGTCTGCATTGTATTGTGGTAAATAAACATTGCTTTAATAGAGCTTGTACACGTGTTACATGTTATGTATTCAGTAACATGCATGACTGATAAATTTTCTTTTCTACAAGCCATGCAAGGACTGTACATATAAAAACAATTCTCGTACTCAGAGCATGTGTAGCTTTGTGTATATAGTATCTGGTAAAGAATTATTATATGCACAGATTATTATATATTTATTTATTTATATATTTATTATACTTGTTAATAATATATTATTTAATTATATTATATATTTATATATGATTATATATATTTATTGTATATTTATAATGATTTCATTGAAAATCTTTATTATGTACAATAATATGTTGTTAACATTTTTGTAGGATTTTTACTTAATTTTAATATTGTATAGTCATACATTGTATTATCTTCAGACTGATTAAAGAGCATATATAAACAAATGGAAAGCATACATCATCATATGCTGGTATAAAATGTACAACAATATCTGCAAGAATGTGAAAATATCCATTAATTTGGCAATTCTAATAATCCAACTCCACTCTGGTCTTGGAGGTGACAGATATTTTAAAAAATTGAAACATATTTTAATTGGAACATGAGTAATTTTTGTTTGCTCTGTAATGGAATAAAATATATATAGCAAAATATTCATCAGAGTAGATGCTTCATTTTAATAGGTTTTAATTTTCATAAAACAATAATGAATTAACAAGTAACTATAATGTTTTCTACTAAATTTTTACAAAATTATTGTTAATTTTTATATTATATATCTGATTGATTGGTTTACATTTAAAAAAGTTAAGTGGATAACAAAATAAGTTTGGGTTGAATATTGTATTCTAGTTTTATTTAAGCTTGCTACGATTAAAATTTTGTGTGTTCATAATTTGAATAATAAGGCTGTAATTATATAATTTAAAAATTTATTACAAACTTTAATAATTTTGTATACTTTTAAAAGATTTTTATTTATCTTTTAGGAGAGTTAAAAAATTAATTGATATTTTTGGTGGTCACATGAATGTGGAGTTACAACAGAGGGCAGTGGAATTTTCAACACTTTTCTCCAAGCATGATCATTTAAGGTTTTTCTTTTTTGATTTATGTATTTAATTTTAAAAACATTTAAAAGTTATTTATTTCTATTACTAAAACTTGATGATATATATACAGTGGAACCTCACTAAACGAGCACCTTGCATAACAAGCAAAACAGATTGAGAAAAAATGACTTGCTTAACGAGCAACATTTTGCATAACAAGTGACAAGGAGAGGGGAAGTCCCGGATTGTGCAGATGCTCCATCAGTCTGTATTTAGCACTCGTTCTGCTAGCATCTTAGGGTTGAGTTATAAACTCTGTAACATAACTGCATCCGTATACATAAATGTTTGCTACAGTGGATCTATAGCAATAGTTATAAAATACCATAAGGCCGTTTCCTTATCCTTTAAGGAACAAACTTTTTTACGGCATATGAAGCAGTCCATCATGAGAATGTGCAAAATCATCGGCTGATGTTGCCAGATCTAACACTATAATTATTTATTCATTTTATCATTTTTCTATTCTTTTTTATGGCAAAGTAATTCTTATTTTAAAATTTTATATTGTTCAGAAGTAGCATTGTTAGTCAAAAAATACATTTCAACCAATTTGTTGCTTCCGGCACAACTTCAGATTGTATAGCAACTGACTTAGCACATGTGCAGTTCGTCAATTTGCTGTAACCTACCATAAGTTTGGATCCAAATCTTTCTTACTGAATACAGTATGACCATATGGTTACATTATGGAGTTTATAACTTGACCTTTAGTGTTGCTTTTGATCACACATTTTTCTAAACTTGTGCTGTCCTTAAAAAATCTAATATAAAGTAGTTTGTATTGAAGATGGCTCAAAAAGAGCTGAAAACATTTTAAAATTAAAGAAAATTAAATATTTGGTAGCTTTAACAAGTAGAATTCATAGATATCTATATATTATTTATTTTTATTATTTATGTACTTATATAAAGATATATTATCAAAACATTTATAAATCAAATATGTTTATTAATATGTTAGTTGTGTGTACCTGGTGTTCCTCAGACTTTTGAAGAGGGGGATTGGTGAACTTTGGGTGAGAGAGGATGATAAAAAACAATTGTCTTAGTAACTTGTACATTTATTGATCTGAGTGTTTACAATAATGAAACTGCAAAAATACAAAGAATTGCTTGTACTGTAGTTAAGAGGGAATGGGTTTTAGGAGTGGTTGGTGTGGGGACGCTCGCAGTATTTTTTCTATGGTATTGAAGAATATTCATGCCAAATTTGGTGCAAATATGTTAAACAATATAGAAGGCTTTACCTAACATACATATGAACATTTATATTTTAACTTTTATATCATCATCATCAACCACTGTCAATCCACTGCTGGATGAAAGTCTCCTCTAATTTTTGCCATTTTTTTCTGTTCAATGCTTTGGTTTTCCAATTTATGCTAACCTCTTTCCTTACTTCATCACATCATACTTGGATCCGTCTTTGGCATTTGATCCTTTATGGGTACCAGTTTAGGATATTTATAGATCATTGGTTGTATTATCTTCTAGCAATGTGTCCAGTCATTGCCATTTTGAATACTTGATCCTCAATGATATATATCTTTGTTTGACTTCATATCCAGATGATGCACTTTCTATCTCTTCTCATAATGCCCAGAATGCATCTTTCTATATTTCTTTGTATTGTCTGTAGCCTCTGTATTGTTTTGCATGTTAGTTTCATGTTTCTGCTCCATAGATAAATACTAGTAGAATACATTGGTTGAATACTTTTCTTTAGACACAGTTGTATGCTGCTTTTTAGAATTATGCAATTTTTGCCAAATGTACTCCATCCAATCCTAATTCTTCTGTTTATTTTATGATATTATTATCCATAGTTATTTCTTGACCCAGTTAGATATAATTTTGTACTTCTTTAATCTCAGTTCTGTTTGTCATAATCGTTTTCATAACAAATTCATTAAATATTACTTTCATCTTTTGCAGATTCTATTTTCAATCCCACTTGCTTGCCCCAGCTAGTTCTTCCAGTATGACTTTTTTACATATAGATATAAATAAAACTTATAACCAATATAATTAGGCCTAACTATATTGAACACAACACAAAATGCTTCAAAAAATCTGTCATGCATATATCTAATGCCATCTAGCAGAGTGATGTCACTTTTTCCAACTTCTTTCTAATCACAGTTTTTAATGTTAGTTCTCTAAACATAATACTGTACTTCAATAGTACAGCTTTCTTATATATAATTGCTTGATGGACATCTGATTCATGTGTGTTGCCATCTAGCAAACAAAGAGACAGATAGAAATCTATTAGTTTTTAATTTATATAAAGTAGATTTTGAGATCTTATATATTTGAATCTTCTTCTGAATCAACATAATATTAAGTTTAGTTAAAATATGTTCAGATGGTTTCCAGAATATGGCAACAAACATCCAAATATATTGATCATTACAGTTTTATCCATATAGATTAAAGTTTGATTGTTTTATTATAAATTCATCTGAATATTACAAAATACTGTTGTAATACTTTTGCCCAAAAGTATTGATTCTAGTTTTTCTAAGGTTATATTTTCAAAATTTAATTTAGATTGAAGTATGAACTAAACATAAAAATTAAAAACTTTAATTTTATGAATTTCTGAAACTATATATATAGTGTCTTGCAGTTTACCCACTTCAGCACATAAACAGCAGGAACATATTCTATAAAAGAAATAAGATATTCTTGGAAATATCTTGTAATCTTATAAAGAAAACATTTTTGAGAAATGGCTTGATAACAGGAAATTTACAGCCACAGAAAAATTTAAGAAAATCAGGTATTAAACTCATTAACTCAAAATCAGGATATTTTTACCCCTTAAACTTTGACTTAATGAGGTTCTATTGTATGTAATAAAAATATATATATATTTATACAAAATATACTCTTTATATACAATTTTTAAAATAGCAGGAAGAAAAGTTCACTGAGTACAGTGTTATTAATAGTTTTCTTTTTTTTGGTATCAAAAAACTATTAATAACCATACTCAATGAACTTTTCTTCCTGCTATTCATTACTTGGCATGAGTATCAAGCTAGATTATATTAATTTTTTAAATCTATTATGTACAGAATTGTATACATTTCTGATTTATGTTTGAAAGATTTACATGGTAGATTGGTTTTATGAAAGTTACGTGTAAATCAAAATCATGTAAATCAAGACTAACATTTATATGGGAAGTATAGGAATAGGTTTTAGGTTTGATATTTTCTATATAAATGGCACTCTCAGTTTACTTGACTTTTAATTTATTCAAAACTTTCATAGAATCAAATGTTTCTTACAGAATTAATTGTTAAATCTTCAATACTTTACATTCATTTAAATAAATTTTTTTTAAGATATTTTATAAGTCAAGAATAAATTTAATAAAACAATAAAACTGTAGAGATTTTATAATTTTATTAATGTTAACTTTAATAAATTATTTTTCATTATTTAAAAAATGAATCGATACAGTTTTTTAAAATATTTAATATTTTATTTATATTTTGTATCTGAAATTTATTTTTTAAAGTGAAAAATCTTTTTATGTAGGGCAAGCCTTCTGGAACGTATGCCCCAAATTGAAAGCAAGAATGGCAGTTTGCTGCAGAATGGTCAAGCTACGGAAGAAGAACTTAAAAATGGTATCGTTGAACTTGAACCTTTATCAGAAAAGCAACAGACTCCTGATTCGGTAAGACAGAATGAAAATTAATTTTATCATATAAGTATAGAATAAAAAATTAAATTTATAAGAATTGATTTACAAAAATCACTATAAATAAATCAAAAAAATAACTTAACTTACATTCCTGTCTTCAAAACAAAAATTTTATTTTTATGTTTTGAAAATAATCATCATATTTTTTTCTCATAATTATGTTTTAAAAATTAGTGATGATGACTAGCAAGCTAGTATAATTTCAAATTAAACTGTATGTTATTGATCAAATAGCTTTTCGGTAAGATACAGATTTACTTTAATAAGATTCTCATTATGAGAAGTGAAAGTAATATATAAAATTTAAAAATTTATAAATCTGTTTAATAAAATACTAATTTATTTATTTTCAGACTATACTTTTAGATCTTCTTGGTGGTTCCAATGAATCTCAGATAAAACCTACAGAAATATCAAAAAATTTAGTTTCTGGACCCGGAAATGGAAACGATCTATTAGATTTATTAGGTGATGTGGACATCACTTCATTAAAAAGTAATTAATATAAAAACATAAATACAGTTACTATGAGTAAATTTTAATAAAAAGTTTTCATTAGGATTTTGAATATAAATCTAACATATAAATATAAATACTATTAGTTTGCTTTATGAATAGTTGTATTAATAAATCATTTCATGAAGCAACCAATATTGTATACAAGTAGAAATAAAACATTTCAAAATCATCAGAATAGACAAGAATTTAAATATTTTTCAAAATTTTCAGAATTTGTTAAAATTATTAGGTATTCTTTATTCTACGCTTGTACCTCATTCACACTGAGCATTTCAATCTAGATTGTGATAAGATTGGTGACTGTGCTGTGGTGCAACTTTTCTCAACTGTTTCAATCTCAACTGAAATGAGGTTCAATTGCGATAGACACAAGAGTTTCTGAAATTAGATCCAGTTATAAGAGAGTTCCCACAATCCCATGTGCACGAGAGGAAACAAGATGGCTGCAGAACATGTCAGACCATCAACAAAGAAAAAAAAAAAGATATTTGGAGAAACAATGAGCTCTGGCTATTATTAGATATATGGCAAGAAAAAGTATTTATTTGTAACCAAAACACCCTTTTTTTGTTTTTGTTGGTGTTTGTGACTTATTGCATATTTACGAAGGCTGTTCAAAAAGTATTGGACCTTTGGTCAGCAAAAATACACTTATTGATTTTGAGGTACAAAACCCTAATCCCCTTCAAAGTAGTCTCCTTGGTAATGTATACACTTCTCCCAGCGTTCTGCCATTGCTGGAAACACTGCTGGAACGCATCTTTTGGAATGGCCATCAGCTGGTCCGTCGCATTCCGCACGATGTCTTCTCTCGACTAAAATCGGGTTCCTTTTAGCGGCATTTTCAGCTTGGGAAATAGCCAAAAGTCACACGGAGCCATGTGGGGAGAATACGGAGCATGACGAACCACAGGAGTGTCGTGTTTGGCGACGAAAGCCCAAATCAGATGCGCAGAATGGGCGGATGCATTATTACGATGGAGCTGGCAAGTTTTGATCGACCACAGATCCGGTCGTTTGCGTCGCACAGCATCAGAAAGATGACAAAGGACCTCCTGGTAGTACTCCTTTGCGATGGTTTGGCCTTGTGGTGCGTTCTCACAATACACCACCCTATGAGAGTCGAAAAAACTGTCAGCATGACCTTGATATTGCTGCGGACCTGCCACGCTTTTTTTTTGGCCTCAAGGATCATTCCTGAAAGCCTGCTGAATCTTGCGAATGGTTTACGCTTGGGTATTGCCAATGTTTTTGGCAAAATTTGATGTAATATCGCTGCTCACGTTGTTCAATCATTTTCCAACTTAGTGGAATCTGACGAGTGCTCGCTACATGTCCTCACTCATAGGCCGACTGCCAACGACTGACGCTTCCTGCAGGTGGGAAAAAATTCAGAGCTGTGCATGAGTGTCCCTTCCACAACCCCACCAAAAGAGGCCTCCCGCGCATCATTGGTTTATGCGGAAAAATAAAAGTCCGATACTTTTTGAACAGACCTCGTATGTCACTTTTATTATCGCATATAATAGTCGGGTTCTTCTAAAGTGGACTGCCTGTGCAAACAGCTTGACATTCAACTGGCAACAGTTTCAATCAAGACTGTGAGTAAATCAATATTAAAGTGAGTCATGGATTGTGTGTGAATGCAGTATTAGGCAAAAGATCATTGTTCTTACATTAACACAATTTGTTATTATATTGTGTTAATATGGTCAATCATAAAATCACAAAAAATTAACAAATAAATAATAAGACTACTGTAATTCATTAAGAAAGAAATTTCTATGTGCTTTCTTACATTTTTTATATCAAAATATAAAAAGTTTTCCATCTCAGCCAGTAACCAAACAGCCCTATTATCAAAGTGTCTTTTATAGACCTCCAGTTAAGAAGGGGCTGTTTCTCAAAATATTGAGTAGAGCTCTAATATTTTGAAAGTTTGGATGCCCTTCTCACCTAAATCCTTTAGATATTTAAATTCTTTCAATTTTACTTATATTAAAAAAAATACACTGATTCATATTTATTAATGAAAGAGTCTTGATGAAGTTTTCAAATACTAACAGTCTTACGCATCAGTTTGTATTTTTTTTTTTTTTTTTTTAGTCTTTTCAATCTATATACTATAAGAGGACAATTTGGATTTTTTGTTTAGTTAAAAAGAAGAATTTTTATTTATTTTTTTTTTCTAAGTTAGAAATAAGACTATTCTTTATAAATATTTTATAATGTGGAATCACTTTGACGATCAAGGCAGGTCTCGTTCTCATTCTCCAATCTTCTTTGGTATCACTGCTTTTGGGCATGATCATTCAAACTTTGCTGGCCACAACCACGAGTCATCCACGATGCATTTTCGGTAAAATTAACCTATGTAATTTCAAAATTTCTCTCCATTGTGTGTCGACCTGGGTTGCATTTTTGTCGATGCGTAACGAAACTTTCCCATTTGTGAAAAAAATAATCATGGCTATTGTATCGTCCTAAATTATTTTTTTATTTTGCACAAACAATATACAGTTTAACCCGATTATAACATCATCGAATGTAATGACAACCCTAATATAATGTCAAATTTTTATCAGTCCCACATTTTTACTATACTAGATAATGTTAAAAAAAGCCCACTTGTAACGACATAAAACCGTTTTAACGTCATATTTGATGCACTCCCAAATTTACAAAATTAGATTACAAATTTTATTTAACATAGAAGAAACTATGTGTTAAATCCTAAGGTCAGAGTTTACTTCTTAGAATGACTGTGGGTGGTACTCTCCCCCACCTGACTTTGGTGGGGTGAAGTGGCTGTTTTGCCTGTTTGTAGAAGAGGGTCACCATTTTGTATTTTATTTTGACTCAGTTCTTGGTCCTGACTACCTACAAGTCTGGATTTTTTTGTGCGCACATGATTTGGGCACCTAATACTCTGCCAAATATCAACTCTTGACATGTACTCATTCATACCTCTAAGCTGGTAACATAAACTGGCAGTATGATTTTATAAACAAGACATAGTCTTGTCAATAACTAGAATAGCAGAATGTTGATTACAAGATAAAAACTTTTATAATCTAATCATCAAGAAATTATTTAAATTATTAATTTAAGTAATGAAATATGAAACAGGCAGAAATATATTAAGACAGTCACAAAAAAGACGATAGTTGATCATAAAAAAAGGTTCCAATAATCCAGGGTTGTGTTATAGGACAGATACAAAAAAAATTAGATTGAAATTTATATAAATTAAAACCATTATAAAATAAAACAAATCACTCACCAATGTATTTAAATACTGCAAAATTCTCACATTCATCATCTAAGGCAAATAACTCCTCAAGTACATCCTCACTTTCGTTGTTGAGAAGCTCGTCATATGGGTCTCATTCTGTATCTAGCGAGTTGATTTCCACTTTGTCATCAGTATCCCATAATAAATTGTCCTCAGTGCCATCCATAGCATTAGAAATCCCACACTTTTTGAAGGATTTGATCACTGTTTTTACTTTTACTTTTTCCCATGATTTGATTACAAAATCACACAGCACATCAAATGACGCAGCCTGCAAAACTACACCTTTCATATATGACTTCACCACTCATCATCCAGTTATTCCATTGTTCATGCATGTGATCTTTGAGTAGTTTAATCAGAGAGACATCTAAAGGTTGTAGCATCAAAGTTAAACCACCTGGTATAACAGCAATCTTAGTATTGTTTCGTACTAAGCAATTTTTAGTGTTCTCAGTTACGTGACTGCAAAACATATCCCATACCAACAAACTGTGTTGATTTTGTAGAGCACTTGGTTGCCTCTGCCACACATTTTCCATCCACAATTTTACACCATTCTCGTCCATCCACCCCTTTTCATGAAGATGTATGAAAATGCCTAGAGGGAATTTTATTTTAGGAGTAGTTTTCCTCTTGAAAATGACCATAAGTTTTAACTTTGTTCCATCTGTCATGCATGTTAATACTACTGTAAACCTGGTCTTTTCATGGCCTGTACTTCTTTTAAACAGTTTTTATGCCTTTTGTTTCCACAGTTCTATTGTTTATCATGTCAAAGTTTATCTGTTTCATCTGCATTTCCAATATTAGATATTGGAATGTTGTATTTTTGCCTCATACCAATAACAAACTTGTGAAAACTCATGACTTTATGGTCAAGATCTTGTAATTTCTGTGCAAGTTTTGTTTTCTGTCGTATTACCAGATTTTTTTCTGTTCATGAAACAATTGCACCAACCTACCGTTGCTTTAACTTCTTTGCCATGTTCTGGATTGGCTCATGCCCACTTCAATGCATAAACCCTAATCATATTTCTTGTAACAACATAACGATTCTGCCTCTGTTTTTGTACCCATTCTGCAATATTATTTTCTAAATCTGCCAGCAAGCTATTCCTCTCCTCATAGAACATTTTTTCATTGGCATTTTTTTTTAATAGCATTTTCATTCTTTCTTCAATCTCTTACCATCTTTTCTGTTATATCAAAAGCCCTTGCTGCAACAATTGTTTGATTGTTTAGCCTGTTTTATGACTTTTAATTTAAAGCTTGCTTCATATTTCCTTCTTTTCATTGGTTCCATGAGTAGGCTCACACTTCACAAATTATATGCTGATTACACTTATAGTACAAATTGTTTGAACATGTGACACAACCTACAATGAAACTTGTTAGAGGTACATGTGAGTTTGTGATTTGGCACATGATTCTACAGGCAAAAAGATAACAATGATGAAGGAGGCTTTTCCTTTATGCATGCAACCACCAACTGCAGTTGATATTTAAAATTACTACAACTTATCGAAAAATCTATCATATTATTTAAATATGCTATATGAGTTATGTAACAATAAAAACAATACTAGAACAAAATAAATATTAAAAGTTATGTTTATTAAACTACTGAGGAAAAAAACAGACAAACCATAATTATTTACTAGTAGAGAGTAGGGTATGTCCACAAAATAGAATAGCCAATACAATGTTTTCATGAATAGTCAAGGTCATTACCCGAATCAGTGCAAATGTTTGCAACAATTGCAAGGCAGTGCTGCCATATGCAAGAAAATAAAATTTGTTTATTCGAAAAATTACGAATAGGACATAATTCCTTATATGCTATACAGTATTATTATCCAGATGATGATCACTGATCTAAACTAAATTCTTAGGCTATTGATAGTTTGGGGTTGTCTTATAGGACAGATATATGCTAAAACTATAAAACTTTGATGAAAACTTATACCTCGTCTTTCTGAAGGTCGTCTTATCTGCAGAAATATATGGTAATAAAGAAAAAAGAAATTAGAATTTAAAGAAAACATGATTTTTTAATTTACAAACAAGAATAATTTGGGAAAGTAATGATTGTGATAAAACTATAAACTGATGCTGTTAATTATTACAAACTGTTTGAATTACTAAGAGAAAAGAAAAATTGCTTATAGTTATCTACAATTTTTTCCACAATTTGATGTTTATTTCACTGAAGTTTAATCTCTTTTTCACTCTCTTTAATTAGAACTCTCATAGCTTTAGGTTTTCATATTTCTTTAGAGATAACATATTATCTCATTTTTTGGGGGAATGAAAATTATTTTGTAATATTTTATTAATATTTCTCATTTGGTATAAAATAAGAAAAATACAAAAATATTAGTATCAAATATATTATACTCTATTTTTGATATGTAATATTAAATGCAATTTTTATTGGAAATTTTAATGAGATATTTCAACATATGTTTTATTTTCTATATTTTATAATTAAACTAACATTTTTTCAATTTTTTTTACATCTATGAAATTTGATATCAAACAACTATAATTTTAATTGCATCTTCAATTGTTTTTAATTAAAATATTATTTTATATATACACAAACATATTTACTGTATGAAAAAATAAATAAATTACAAGAATTACAATGAAATGTATATACTGATGCTACATAATAGGAATATTATGAAACATTATCAAATGTAAAACAAAGTGGCAATACGATTTTTTATGTGTAAAATCATAAATATTACAGATTGTAAACAGATTTATTTTGTCATGAATGCTAAAGATGAAAGCAGTATGGCCTTAATAAAATATTTGATGAAAATTGAAACTAAACATAAGTACTTTGATTTTCTAATTAAGAAAACACTGCAATGATGTAGGAATAAAATTACAAGGATTAACAATTCTACAATTATAATATTATTGTGATAATGCTTATTAATTAATATTTTGAATTATTATTAATAATTTGAATTTTGAATTTGAATTGAATTTATTAATAGTAGCATTATTACAGCCTGATGTAATCTTGCAATGATTTGGTATTAATCTAAAAATCAGGTTATTGTATGTTTATCTTTCATTTAAAATTGTTCTTATCTACCATACATTCATATATGAAAATAAGTATTATTAATAAAAATTTCTCCAATATTATAAATAAGATTGTTTTACAAAACATTTAAAATGTATTATATTATCAACTTGATTTTATATAATTTCAGATCAAACTACCATTTCATCATCTGGGGAACTTTGTAATGTAATTGATGGAATTATTAATTCAAAATCTTCCATGAATTGTAAGTATTATCTGATATAATGTTAACATATGTAATAATCTATCTGATTGCATATTGATTTCATTATTTCTATAACCATAAGCTTTTATTAAATAAGTGGGAAACTGAATAAAATATTATGTATGCTATATTAGTTTATGATATTTAATTAATTGCTCATACATGGAAACCCATTTATTTAGAAGACTGTATTTTATTCAGTTCTAAATAACATAAATTCATTCAAATTTATTTTTCAAAATTCCTCAAACACATACAGCTAACTACTGTTTTGGAAATCAAGATGTAAAATTTCTCTTAGACCTTAATACCGTAATCCAAGGTACCCCAATCTTTTTCTGAGAATGGCTCTGCAAATTTGCAGACTTTTTTATTACCAGTAAAACAGTAAATTTTCAAAATGTTATGATTGTTTAGTTGTCAACTCTTCAATGAGCAGAAACAACTACTACTATGCCCATTTGAATTTTCTTCCTTCTTTTTGAAAAGCAACAGTTTTGTTCCCTAAAAAATAAAGCATACTGGAGTTTTTTAGTTGCTGTGATTAAAATGTGACCAGTCTCATATTCAAGTAAAAACTTTCCATTTTGTCAACTGAAATCATTATTGTGCTCTAGGCATTATGAGTTAAGAAACAAATTGCCAAACTATCCAGCATAGTGCTACAATATGGTGCTATAAAAATTGTAAAGAAATGTAAAGTAATTGTAAAAGATAAATAAAAAAAACTACAGTTTTATGAAAACCTGCCA
The DNA here is from genome assembly GCF_000671375.1 of Centruroides sculpturatus. Classification (NCBI taxonomy): domain Eukaryota; kingdom Metazoa; phylum Arthropoda; class Arachnida; order Scorpiones; family Buthidae; genus Centruroides; species Centruroides sculpturatus. Next base: position 353,681 of record NW_019384850.1, read on the forward strand.
TATTTTATGAGATAAGAGAAAAAAAAGGTAGTTCATGTGTAAGGTGACACCTGTAAATGTGTTAATGTAAAAGCAAAGATCAGATTAGAGTTGTTCTTGGTCTTGTTCTCTTGTAGCATGGAGGCACTTTGATCTAAAAATGAATGAGTTAATGAACAAAAAGGAAAATACAAATAAAAACAATATAATATCATATTGAGAGAGTGATAGTTTACAAAATTATAAAAATTATACCTATGTGTTATATACTTTCCTTTCTTTCACTTTTTGGAGGCAGATGTATGGAGACTAGGCACAAAATTATATATCTTGAAGAAATAACTGAAAATGGTTAATCTGCCTTGGGATCTGATGTGTTAAACCCTTTTATACTCAAATCCATCTCCAATGAGGAGTTAGACCTTTTGTCATATGACAATGAGTTGGGTTAGTTCAGAGTTTAAATAGAATATGATCTAAACTTTTAAATCAATAAAATGTTGAAAAAGGAAACAGTTTTTCCTTGTCCTCTCAAAAAAATGGGAAAATGTATAATTTTTATGATAAAATATTACATCACTTTTGACAATTTAAAAACTAATGAATATCAAATTCGGATTCTCACAAAGACATTGTCATTTGTTACAAATTATATTGATCAATACACAATCTAATAAAAATAATACTAATTTCATGCAGTAACGTTTATTATCGATTCGTAAATTCACTAATTAAAAATAAATTTTAAGTTTGTTTCTTTTAATTAATTGATTATATATTTTTATAAGAAAAAATTATTTTTTTATAGATATTCCATCAATGACAATATTTGAAAAGAATGGATTAAAATTGGATTTTAATTTTGAAAAACCAATTGATAATCCACAATTGGTTGTAATATATTTGACTGCAAGTAATCAAACTGCAAAAGTAATGAATGATTTTCTTTTTCAAGCAGCAGTTCCCAAGGTATACATGTATAAATGATGATTTTACATGTTTATATATTTCTTGTTCTTCTAGTTTTATTTTTATTTGATAATTATTATTTTAAATAAGAAAAAGTAATTGATGAAATTTGTTTCAGACATTTCAATTACAATTGCTTCCTCCAACGAGCAGTGTCATCCCTCCAAGTAATACTGGAAATATCAAACAGACTATTAAAGTTGTAAATCCCAATAAGGTATTGTAATTTTTCTGTATAAAGTGTTTAAATTGTGATATAATTTTTCAAAATACAGTGGTGCCTTGTACTTTGAATTTAATTCATTCTTGGAGGCCATTCAAACTCCATATCAATTTTTTCCATTAGAAATAATGGAAAGACATTAATTCATTTCCAGATCCTAAATAATACCAGTTTCAATAAATTTAAAACAGCAAAATATTCATAATTTAAAGTAAAAATAATACAGTTAAATACCCTAATAAAAAATTAAAATGTGAAACAATAAATAAAATACATAAATACTACATAATAAAATGAAAATTTCATTAACTGGTCATACATTGTTGACGTCAGCATCTTAATTTAAACATGGTTGCCTTATCTGCCACTCATGTACTGCTTTCATGCTTTGCGATAAGTTTCTTTTTACCTCAGTCACAGATACTACAATTTTCTTCTTAGACTTTGTTGCTTCCACAAACTTTTTGGATACCATAATTAATAAGTGAAGGTTATATTGGGTCAAACAGAAAGTTTTTGTGTATTTTTAATAGCTGTCATTACTTAACTTAGATGTGTGATTTAATTATAATAGTTCTGAAATTTAACAAGTTATTGCTAATGTGAGATTTTATTCTTTGTTTAGAAGCTTGCTTTAAACTTTGTAATTCTTTTTTTGTTTGAATATTTGAAGTGTCTTCAGATAAAAAACATAAAAGGCATATTATGCTTTGTGTTTCAGAAAGGATATAATGCTGTACACGCAGTAAAAAAATTTGTAATGTGTATGGGGAAGATGTTTCTAAATTTCGAACATGTTAAATGTGGTTTAAAAAGTTCCATTATGGAAATTGTGAACTAAAGAATACACAAGAGAAGGAAAGCACATGCTCAAAAACTGTCAACAAAGAAAAATTACAGGAAGAAATTGTTAAAAATCGTTCAGTAACATACAATACAGTATATATAACCAAACATACCAAAAATAAAGTGGAAAAAACACTGAATGCATAATGCAAGAGTAACAGTGAGATGACTTTGGTTCACAATATACTGCATTTACACTTCAAGTGAATGCATTCTTTCATTTTTTTCATTATGCAAGCAATTTGAACTTTGAAGCATCATTCAAACTTCAAAGCAATTATCTGTCAAATTTAGTGTTCAAATGCTTCAGCATTTGTAGTTAGTCATTTGAAGTACAAGGTACAAGGTAAATAACAAATGAATACAGAATATATATACTGAAAAATTAGTAAATACTCAGAGTTTGCCTGTGAAATGAAGCATATGTGGAGAATGGATAAGATATTTATTGTGCTAATAGTCCGTTCTTGTGCAGGCATCAACCACATTCACTACACAGTCTAGAAACATTAGGGCTTCACAACACACTACAGAAGACTGCTATACTAACATTGTCAGGAAATTCATAAATACACATAAACTAACAGGCACATAAACAAAATAAAAGCTTTTTCTATAGCTCTGCCATAATTTAGTCTGGCATAGCACTAGGCATTGTTATTGATTGAGTAGGATGGAATCAATGCACACAATAATAATAATAATAATAATGATAAAGCAATAGTAAATACAATGTCACATAATCAGGAACTTTCTAAACATAGAACCAACTCAAAAATATGATAAAACAGTTTTTTAGTAGTTATGCTTAGATTTACATTTTTGTAATATGTTAACTAACAAAGGAAGACCACAAGTTACTATGTACACTTGTTACTTGTATGCTATTAATCATGAGATCTTGTTGCTTTTTATAAGCAAGTAGAGCCATTTTTTGCATGACTAGGTAGTATGCAAAGAAAACTTGAAATCTTTATATAGTTAATAAGTAGCTTACTTGATAAGTTTTATGCTAACTCCTTTATAAGAGTTAGCATAAAACTTATTCAAACAATTTAAACTACATAAAACAGTTTCTGATTCACTAACTTGAGTTCAATTGTTCCTAGTTTCCTCCCTTTTTTTAAATATAAAAGTGAGTTATTTATTAAATTTAATTGAATAAAATACTTTTCATTTTCTTTTATTTTCTAGCAGTTATGAATTTAATGTTTTGTTTTTAGTTAAAAAACAAAATATTAAATTTAAAAGTCCACATTTGACTTTTTGTTCTTTATATTTATAGTTTCTGAACATGCTGACCAGAATCTAACCTGTAAATTATTGTTTAAGTATTTGTGAAAATACAATTATTAAATAATTGTAATTGTAATTTAGGCAAAAGATTACTAAGACCTACTTATAAATAGCATTTTTATGAGAAAGTAGATGTAACATCTTGTGACCTCCTCTCATAATATGGAAGAATTACTTTCCACTCACTACTCACATAAATGAAAGACAAGAAGAGAATAAAGAAACATCAAAAACCTAATTACATGATATTGTTTTTTGATACCTATGAATTTTTGCTATATGTGAAAGTCAAATTTTCTTTAAATGCTTTTCAAACTTATATGTGAAAACTGTATTCTTTTCTTTAAGTTTATAACTTATTACATCTTTAAACATTAAGAACTTTTTAAGGAGTAAATAAATCAAAATTGATAGGATCAAAAGTTTGAGAGATCAATTCTGATAATTTCAGTTTTGTAATTCATGAAATTAAATACAAAAATCTTCAGAATTAATTAAAACTGTTTTGGCAAAAAATCTGAACTTATTTCTGTCTGGATATAATCAGCCTAGATATTCTCTATATATCTTAATGATTCATATGAGATATTCTCATCTTTGTTGTAAAAATGAACTCTAAAGTTGACACCCTTCAATTTGTTTTTTTGTTATTTGAATAAGTTGTTTTGTAACCTATTGTGCATCAGTTTTGTCAGCAATAATAAACTTTAAAAATTATGATATATAGAAGCATAATTAGTGTTCATATTCATTTTCACTTCAAATAAAAACATGCTTATTAACATGAATGAGTTGATCTTTGATCTTTTGAAATGAAGTCTCAGCACTTTTTAAACTTTTAAATATTTTAAATGCACTTATATTTATTTTTAGCATATTATATTTATATATTTTTCCAAACTGTAAATATTAGAAAATAAATATACAATGCACTATCACTAATTGTTGTAAACCATTAAGAAATACAGAAAGAAAATTTTTTTTGGGACTTTTTCCTTTGGTATGTTTTAGATGTTTATGACAATTTTAAAATTATTTAATTGTGTAATTACACCCAAAACACATATTGTATTTGTGCAAATAGTCATTTGTGGGAAATGACTTTGTGGGAAATGAATGATTGTAATTGTAGAAAAAACAAAAAATGCTACTTTTTTAGCAGACATCAATCAAAATATTTGTTGTATTTTCATTCTTCTGACTAGGGTATATAGGCCAAAATGTGTAATGAACTTAAGAGTAAATATTTGGAATGCTGTTGTGAGATGAAAATGTAGAAAGAATATCCAAATTAATGGTTTCTTATCTTGTTAATTGCAAAACTTTTTCATCTGTTTAGAACAATTTAATTCTAATTTTATTTTAAAAAGTTACAATAACAAGAATGATTGATTATTGTTTTGTAATTATTATTAATTTGATATTAGAAATTTTCATTTTTCTTCTTCTTGACTAACAATTCAAATGTTTGAACATAACTTACTCTTATTATGATTTGTTTCAGACACAGTTACGAATGAGGATAAAATTGTCATACAGTATAGATGGAATTTTAGTTCAAGAACAAACTGAAGTGAATAATTTTCCGCTTTGTACATGGCAGTGACATATGTTATATATAAGGTAAATCACTTTATATTATTAAGATTAAAGTATTAAAAGAAATAATCTGAAACTTAATATCTTTTTACAGCTAAAAATAAAGATTTGATGTATATTAGATTTATATGAAAAATATGCTGTGCACAGACTGTTGACAGGAAAAATTTAAAAAAACAAAAAAAAAAAAAGAGTGAGATTCAAGGAGTTCTCGACGTTGCTTCCTGATCACTTCACACAAAGGACATGGACATTTCATAGATGATAGATCTGAGTGAGAAAGTTTTCAAAACAAATGTCAGTTCTGTTTTTTTCATTCTGTTATTTGAAAGGAAAGGTTGTTTAGTTGAATATTTGTTCTAATTGTGAATTCGGATAACTTATTTTATAAACTGCTATAACAAGAATGATTCTAAACAGAAATGGCACAAATGTACTTACAATTATTTGCTTTGTAACTATTGTTAGATTAATGTGTTTTGCATTGTAAAAATCTATTTTTTCTCTTATGCTGAATCTCCTTTGGAAGGTAGAAGCTGAATTTGTATTTTAGATCTGGTTTTTGTTTATTTAATAATTGCTTAGAGAGATCTGAATAATTTTTAATTAAAAAGAAAATTCTCATTTTGATGCACTTTATCAATTAAAAATGTACACAATGAAGTCACAGAAGTTTAATATAAATTTTGGAAAAAAAAACAAAAAAAAAATTGTTGAAAAACAATCTTCCTTGAATAAAATTGTACATACAAGAAAAGTAATTTTGTGTGTCTGATTTTGAACATTTTACTTACATTCATAAAAAGCATAAATTCTTTATTTTCTGGAACAAAAACTGTTTGCCTATTGTTATATTAAATCATCAAAGAAAAGTAGCACAAGTCACCAAACTTCTCACACAATTTTTCATGAATTCTGTTTAGAAGTCACTAGTTGTAGTTTGTCAATAGTATCTGATATCTTACAATTAAACACTGATTATCATGACTAATACTTCAAAAAATATAATTGTATTTTAACAAGTACAAAAATATTTTATAGTCTTGTCAGTTTGCCATGCATCTTTATTGAAAAAGCTTAATTAATGAAAAAGTAATGTTCACTGATCTCTTCTTTCAGAAGTCCATTTTCTTGCTGAATGAAAAGATGAAAATCGTTATATGTTCATTGTGAAAAACTGCTCTGTTTTAAATTGTTGAATTTATCTGTTTTCCTTTAATATGAAAACATATTTTCATAAGACGCAATGATTATATAGAATATAAACATTTATTCAATTATTTGAAATTACATATATAGCTTTAATGATTAAGAGGGATATTTTAATTGAATTTCTTGCAATCAATGTAATAAAATTGTGTAACTTGTAGAAATTTCACTTACAGATTCATATATAACTTAAAATGCAAACTTATTAATTTCATCATTTTATTAAAATATTTATTAACCTAAATTAAGAGCAAATTCTTTACAAAGAAATTGAAGTTTTATAAAGCACTTATTTAAATAAAATAATAAACTACAGTTTAAAATACAAATTATGTATTTATTCTTAAGTTGCTCATTTCTTTTTGTAGATTAAATGAGCAAATTCTTTACATGCCGACCTGATGTCTGGAAAAATATATTTATAGCCCATTTCGAGTGTTCTTTGTGGAATAACTTTTTGCCCTTCAGTCATCATTATAGCTCTCTCGGGACTGAAGGCCATGTTTAATACTTTTACCGGAAGTGGTATCAAGGCAGGTCTTCGTAGCTCAGCTGCAAAAGCTTTGGTGAATTCTCTGTTTGTAATAATTTCTGGAGCAACACCATTTAATATTCCTTTTACTTCATTCTCGATTGCGTGCAAGAAAATTCCAGCAATATCTTGAATGTGAATCCAGGGCATGAATTGATTTCCAGTTCCGATAGGTCCACCTAATCCAAAATAAAATGGCAAGAAAATTTGTTGAATCATTCCACCCTGCCGCCCAAGCACGACACCTGTATGAGAATACATACAAAATAAAGTTAACTGTAACTTTTGTAAAAATGAAAAAAAAATCCTTTTAGATCACTTGCCACTTCGAACAACCACTCTTCGTGTATTAATATCATTTGGCAATTCTCCTGCCTCTTCCCAATCTTTGCAAAGCCTTGAAAGAAAATCGTGATTTCCTCCTATACTGTATTCTGTATACTCTTCAGTTTCACTAGGTTTGTAAAAACCTTAAAAAAACACATTTATAAAATAATTTCTAATCAAAAGTATTAACATTTCATTTTTATTTTATGATAGTTTTATAAATTTCATACCTACACCTGAAATGGATGCAAAAACCTTTGGTGGTGTCTGTAGTTTCTTGATGGCTTCAGCTAAGGAGCGCGTAGAGTGAACACGACTTGACCAAACATTCTGTTTGAAACCAGGTGTCCACCTGTAAAAGAATAAATTCTATAATAAGTTTACATAAACATATTTTATATATGTAAAACATAATTATATAAATACCTCCTAGTTGGATCAAGAACATTCTGTCCGGCTAAGCTTATGACTGCTGTCGAGTTTTCGGGAAGACCTTTATCAGAAAGTTCTGACTAAAGTAATTTTAATATATTATTATTACATAAAGCACTATCTGCACCATTTTATTTATCATAAATTTAAGCATGTTTAAGTTTAACTTAACCAAGATATGTGAGCACATCAAAAATTAATTTGCATGCCAGTATTGCATGATTAACACTCATTGGTTGTATCTGACAAGGGTTTCCAAAATTTCCTGGAAATGGGAAATGTGATTGACTATTTCCCAGAAAATACTGGGATACGGAAATTGTTTTAGCTTTATTTTTAAAAATATCTGTTAACTGAAATAGTTACTCTATTTAAAATACTTGCCTTAAAATTGTCACAAACTATAGCCGCTATCTTTTAAAAAATGGCTGATGATTTTTCCACATTAAAAAAATATGTAAAAAAAAAAAAAGACTAAAATGTCTTTATTTTTTGCCATGTCCAACAGTCTTCCATTGCAGAGAGAATCATTTTTAAAACTGTTTTGCATATTTTTGCAGAGGCGTAGCCTCTAATAAAAGATTGCCTCTGCAATGGAAGACTGTTGGACATGGTGAAAAATGAAGACATAGTGGCTGCATTAAAAATTACATAGAAAAGACTACAATGTCTACATTTTTTTTTTTTTTTTTCAGATAACATTGATACATGCCAGTAAAATTTATTGAAATATTTTACAAATTTAATGGATCAGTATGAAAACATTTTTAATATAAATAAAGAAAAAAAGATTAATATTTAGCAAAGATGTTAATAAATGTTACATATATATATATATAACATTAAATGTTTTTTGTTCCATAAAATATGAAATAACTGACATATTAGGATTCCATAAAAATTATTACAGTTCTTTTTAGATTCAGATTTTTAGAGTAAAAATCACAAACTCAAATTTTGAAATGTTTTTGAAGTTTGTTTATATTTTAAAAAATATTATAGCAACATAATATTTTGAAAAACAAAAATTATACAAAAATATGTTATGAATAAAATACTGAACTTTATGCAGATATGTTATGTTAAGAGTGTTTGTGAAAAACATCACTGTCAAATCATCCCAAAAGTCTCTTAGAGGCCTTTTTGCATGCACAACAGCTTATGTGAAAATTTTAGTTCATCAAGAATGAAAATAGCTATTAGTTGTAAATGTGTATAAAATATTTTAAAGTTTTAAAAGCTCAACAAAATTTCCAGGAATTCCCATAGCGGAATCTCTACATCTGACATTATTACTCTGTACTAAATTATATATTTTATTTATAGAGATGATATGTTTATATAATAGAATGTAATGGCAATGCACACAAAAAAAAAAAATTATAATGTGTCATGCCTGTAATTTTCAAAAGCATTTATTAATGAAAAGAAACCATATGTACCAATATTAAATCCATATTAAATGTTGCAATTCTGAACACATTTTACAGATTCAATAATGTGGTTTGTATTGATCAGTTAATTAAAACAGATAGATGTAAGGACCACTCTAATAATATACATGTGTGTGTGTGTGTGTGTGTGATGAAATTAAATTAATGACCTACTTATGGAATATAATATAATATAATTTAATTATACAGCAAAGTCCCAATTATCCAATGTAATGGGGATAGAGGGTACCTAAGATAAAGAATTCAGATAACCCTGAATATTTGTACAAAGCAATCAACAAAATTCAAAAATACCGAATCAAATAAAAAACCAAAGTTTTATGATGATCATAATTAAAATTTATTGTTATGAGAAGTTGCCAAAGTAAATTCTTTACAAAACTTTTTCAGACCCTTTTGAATATTGCCAAGATAATGGGCAGTATTCATACAGGATTCATGAAATGAACCCCACTGTATTGTATTGCATTCTCTTGTCTTTGTTGACAAATTAAAAATACTAAACTGATAAACCAGCAAATTTTTATAAAAAGTGCAAATGTTTTTGCCTGTGTTGAATGGGCATCATCAAACAAACTAATCTCCAAATGCTGAAACAAACAGGGGATTGTCGAACACATGTGCAGAGAGGAGGTGACATAAGATAAGGAGGATGATAGTAAGATGTATAGTTCGAAGAAAGACTTCCACTCTGTGGGGAAGGTCAAATTGCAAAAATTAAATATTTGTTGACAGAAATAACCTTCTAAAATTCATCCTGGATAATGTGGAACCTCAGTTAAACAAATCTTGGTTAACTGGGACTCTATTGCAATTGATATTATAAAATCTCAAAAATTTAAATTATATGAATGACTAATACAAATTAATATTTAATTCTACTTAAATCATTTTTAACTATATTTGACTAGAAATATAAAAAAATAAGCTAAATAAAACAAATAAATGCTTCAATTTTACCCATGTCATAGAGAAGGGTCCCGGTTTGCGAGAAACTATGACGACACCATAACCTTTAGCTCTCAGAATTTTACTTAGTGTCTTGCCAATAAAACCACTTCCTCCACCTGAAGAATAATTAACAATTATTAAGTATCATCATTTAAATATGAATTTAAACACTTCTCTTAATAATCTATTCTTCTATAATCTTAACTTATAAGCAAAATTGTATGGTATTGCTTAAAAAAGAGGGTAAAGTGCACTTAGGTAGCAACTGTGATGTTTGATATCAAACTGACATAGAAATCAGTTGATATCAAACATCCTGCTTCTAAGCTTTCCATATCTGGTCTCAACTTTCATCTATCTAACTGTTCTTGAGATTAACAAAAGGACAGACAGACACCAGTGGGAATTTATAGGTCTGCAATTTTTGAAAATTGCAGCCCAATTAAGTTCCTGAAATATAACTATATTTTTTAACACTTTTGCTATCATTGTTGGAAAAAAACAAAAATAGTAGTACTGAATGTGTCAGTTTATCTCTTTTCATAAAGTACATTGCCATTATACAAAAATTAAAAATAAAATATTTTTTCATTTCAAAGTAATCTTCATAGAATTATGTATGATGACACTAAAGCTCAGCACCTACCTGAGGACATAAATAACAAAAAAATCATTATAATTAAATATGTCCTAGGTATGCAAGAAACAAACCAATAAAATACAGTAGGTGATCTGTTAACAAACATAATGCATTCCAAGTTTGTTCACTATCTGAATTGTTTGTTAACAGATTATCGATTTACCATAGGTTTTTATGGGAATTTAATTAATTCGTTCTGGAGACTCCAAAAAGTAAAAAATATATACTTTCTTACTATGTTTATTTATATGTAATAATAAAAATACATATATACACAGTCTTGCATTTTTATTAGTCATGTTTTTTCTATTTGTGGAGTTAAAGAATCTGTCTAATGTCAATTGTTTTTCTCTCTTCAGGATTTTTCAGAAGTAATTAATAGCATTGTAATTGTAGAGATCCCAAGCCTATTAACCTCAACCTGGTTTGGATGCCATTCTAAGACCATTGTTCTGACATCCTCCCACTTAAAAAGATGTTTAATTAATAGCAGATATTGGCATTAATCTTCTTTTTCTGAAGAAAACATATCTCACCAAGTTTCTTGGTGTTCTTCATTCAAGAGTTCTTGGCATTCTTCTGTTGTCAGATCAGTTTCAGGTTCCATTATGAGCTCTTCAATGTTCTTTATTTCTCAGATGTGATTTTTGTTACTCCTTTATCTGCTTGAGTCTTCTTGATTATACAGTATCTTTCTTAGATAAGGTTGAACTGCAATCTAATACTATAGACCTGTTCAAGCCATACTGCCCAGCAACATCAGACATCTTCTGCCCCCTCTCTACCTTTGCTATTATACTCTCACCTTTCGAAAATAAAAACCAGCACAAAACTTAACAAGTGCCCACCTGAAAGTCTTGCAAATACTATTAAAGAATTGTTTCTGTCAGAAAAATAAAAGGCTGGAATTACAAGGGAGAGTTCCAAAGTTTGGAGGAATACTATCCAATTAGTATATACTGGGTTGAACATCAACATTAAAGTCTCCCACACTCTGAAAAGTTTCAAACTGTTGCCTGAAGACAAAGGAAGACCAATTGGTATTCATTATTTTACGTCACTTCTTGTGTTTGTTCGGTGAGGTGTTCCTCGTCCAAACATAAAAATCTTTTGCAAAAGTATTCGTTATCCAATTTGTTCATTAACCAAACTGTTCGTTAACTGATGACCCATCACCCACTGTATAATCTCTAAAACATTTATTACTACCTGGAAGTGTAAGAGAAAAGATCCAAGAAATAGCATATGCATAATTTACTGAAAACTGGCATCCAAATGATGCAAAATCATATGAGCAATTATTTATTGTGACATCATCACAATTCCAGGCTGCAATTTTTAATCATATTTTTAATTTATTTCATTTAAAATATATACTCTCCACCTCAAGTTAGTACTGTAGTGTCTTGCTCCTGTACATTATACTTTCCTTTAACAGTAGAGTGGTGCCAGTCATCTATCTAACACCTTATAGGGGAAAATTTTTGAATATTTTCTATATTTTCAGTTTTTCTCATTAGTTGGAGCAAAGAAAACGTCATCTATATATTTGTTATATAAATGAAAAACAGTCAAATAGCTCTCTGGATACATTGGTGAATGTAGAAAGAAGTTTAGTAGGTGCATTTTCTGCCTTATTTAATGACAGGATGCTTATATATTTTAAAATTACTTTTGTATGTCTGTATCAATATTTCACAAATTATTGAATTGTTTGTATAAAACTACTTTCTAAAAAAGATTCATTCTACCAATTTAATATTAAACTTTAAGATTTTATATTCTTCTAAACTTAAATCCCACAAAACATGTCTTTCTTGAACTAAATTCATTAGTAATTCAATATCACTTTCATAATCCTCCATTTTAATCAAAATAAAATTTAACATATCTTGTCAGACGTGGATAAAACCATCAAATACTGGTAGACAGTCACAGGTTTGCAAAGGGCTGGCCACATGAAGTTTTCTGAATTTTCTTCATGTTTCTAATACTTAAAGAGCCCATTTATAATACAAAGTCTTTCTGGGAGAGATACTCTCCTGGCAGATCACCCATGTGTTTGTTCCCTTACCCCAGTAATTCAATCAAATCCTCACCAGACATAGGCATAGCAAAATCATGATACACAAAAGAGAATGTAGACATATGTAGTAATCTGAACCATATACAGCAAAAAACACATGTAGCTCCATTGATACAAAACTCAGATGTAAACATCCACCAAAACCCGATGCTTAGCAAGTAGATACCCACGATTGCTGTAAATAATTGGGCTATAATTTGGAAATTTAATTATGAATTACAAATAAATTTGGCACTAGAGGGAGGCATTAGGTGCCATCTTGTATTAAATTGAATAATTATAATAATTAATTAATTTAGAATAAACTCGAAGAATCGGCCCGAAGCGGGACTTAAACCCACAACTCCCACTTACTGCGCGGACACGTTGCCAGTTACCTACAGCAATTCACCATCAACAGTATCATGTGAAACGCTCCACACAAATCATCAGTCAGTGGCAATTTACGGTACTGGCTAACCACAGTCACAGTTTCAAACAAGATCATACAAAATGGGCTTACAGAAGTAATTCTGAAAGTTATGCACTGAAAACTTACTTACAAACAAGACAAACTGCCTATACCATATCTGTAAATATCTTAGATACATGCCAAAAATTTCTATCTACTTGATATACCTAATTTATTGAGAGATAAGAGTGCACAAAAATATTGTTTCCTCTGTCTAGATAACACAGAGAGGAATTGTGAATAAGTGAGTCTCAGACACGAGTGGCCTACAGACCAAATTTTAAGAAACACCAGCCTATAGCATTACAAGAAATTGTCGTTGTCAAGCAAAGAGAAAAATCTTGTCATGAAGTATATCAAAATCAATACATGACATACGATATTGATTTCGATAACGATCGGATAAATATATTCTATTTTGGGAATAGAATTCATTATTTCATTTATGTTTATTGTATTATTATTTATGATGATTCAATTATAAATTTAGAAATTTAAGCATCATCATCATCACCATCATCCTAATATATAATCTGTATTAGGTAAATTGTAGTTCTGAGTGAGGGAATTTGCCCTCCAATTTATACACATGGCCAACAGCTATGATAAGGACCAAACCTCCTCCTCATTCAGAGCTGCAATTTTACCATTTAAATTGCGCCAACTTGATATATGATAATCGAAACAATGTAAGATTGCTTCCAATTGTGCTATTTAAACTACATATAAAGCATTTTCTGAAATATAAGTTTATAGAATTGTATATTAAACGATACCAATAACAACCGTTCCCATCCCGATCATCGTGCTCCAGAAGTCATCTCCATCTTCCCATCACCTGGAGATATGTAACGCCCTCTAACGGCATTAGTTTAATTATTTTCTTTTATAAATAAATAATCAAACTAAAAAGTTTCGATTTCAAAATATTATCTTTAATAATAATCCGAAATTGGTTTTTACAAATTCAGAAAACAAAATCGTAAATTGAAACTAGAATATATTATTTTCTATAAAGTATTTGTAATGGGTGCATGAAGCGCATCTAGATGAGAAAAGATTGAATAATGAAGCCAATGATATTATCTGTTTTATATGAAACGGTTCGCGTCATTGGCTCGCTACTTAAACGTCCGTTCTTAATCGATAATACCCGCCTTTACGAGATATGCGAAATAAATTGCTGCCAAATATAATTTTATATCAGCAATTCAATTTGAAAAAGTTATACTTAAACGATTTTTAAGCGACAGTTCTGAAAGCTAAATTCAGTTACGTTAAATTACACTTTTGTTTTATTCAATAACGTCTCAGTCTTGTTACTAAAACACACGCCTTAGTACTTTAAATTGTAAATTAATAATTAAGAAAAGAAAAAGCAATTGTGTAGTCCTCCTTTTAACATTTATAGCAACTTTTCCGGATAGGCTTGGATATTACGAAATTTTTTTAAAAGAAAAAAAATAATTAATCGAATATTATTTTATACAAATTTTTAATTAATTATTAAATATGACTTTTAAAAACTAAAAAATAAAATTAATTTTTATACATTTGTATCATTTTATTTAATTGCCATTTTGTAAAAAAATACCGAGCGATATTAAACAAACAAGATGGCGCCTCTCACGTGGTTACGTAAGTGGAAACGAAACTGTTTTTCGTTTATGGTTTGACCTACAGTATTCTAATGCATTGTTTATGTTTATAGTACGTGATTTATGACATTAATAATCAAAATGATATTCACAATTGAAAGTAAATAGGCTAAATTTATATAAGAATAGCGCTTCGCCATGGGTAACCGTTACTGTGATATTTGTGGCATTTCTCTAACCAAAGGGAATATGAAGAGTCATTTACAAGGTAAGAAGCATTTAAATCGTTTGCAACGAAGAACCGTCCATGAACGTGATGAACAAACTGCCAAAAAGAGTATTTTTGTTACTAATCTGCCATTGAGAGCTGATGAAAACAATATAAAACAAAAGTTTGAAAGTTGTGGTACAGTTGTTAAAGTGACACACAACAGCATCAAGCATTTCGCTTTTGTTGACTTTTCTAACGAGTCGTCCGCCGAAGTGGCTCTGTCTCGCCCGCAGTGGATGTTTGGTCAGCGGTTGATCGTCAAAAAGCGGACCGTTAAGAAGCCGGACAGACCTCGATCCATTTGTATGGCTGTTATAAACAGACAGGTTGATCACTCTGATCTGATCGGAAAACTTTCGAAGTGCGAATCGGTGTGGGAACAGACAATTGTGCTCCAGTCCGAAGTGTCGTTGAACAATGATTCACTGAAATTGAGGAAGACCATTGTTAATATGCTTCAGAATATTTTAAGTAATTTTTTCCCAGGTTCTGGAGTCTACATGTTCGGTTCAAGTGTAAACGGATTTGGTTTTCAGGGATGCGATTTGGATCTGCATTTAAAGTTGCCGGAATCGTATTTCATGGATGGAATTGATTTGAAGGATTGTGCACCAAAGATTGAGGATGTTTTAAGCCAGAAGGCAATTTTAGAAAATTTGACTCATTCAGCCAAAGCTGTATTTGTACATAAGGTTCTCAGAAAATATACTAAAGGTATCGAAAACATCTTATTTATTCCCAGTTACAGATGCCCCTTAGTAAGATTTCAACTAAATGTTTCAAATAACTTAGTGAATTGTGACTTGACTGTTGGTAAAGGAATTACCATTGAAAATAGTATGCTACTTTATACTTATGGACAGTTAGATCCAGACAGGATAAGACCGTTTATCATCACACTAAGATATTGGGGAAAATATCATGAATTAATTGGCTCTGGAGATAAACTGACCAGTTACTCATTTGTTCTGCTGTGTATTTTTTACTTACAGACTCGCAAACCTCCTGTGGTGCCTACAGTTTTAAAGTTAAAAGAATTAGCAGAAAATGAATGTATAATTGGAAAATGGGACTGTTCATTCTGTAGAGATGTAAGTAAAATTCCAAAATCTGAAAATAAGCAATCAATCAGAGAATTATTAGAAGGATTTTTTAAATTTTATGCACAGTTTGACTTTACTTTAAATGTAATTTGTCCTAGAACAGGAAATGTTGTTGGTAAAAATGAGTTCATGTCTGATCCAGAAGAAAATTTTAAAGTAAGCCCTATTTCTATACAAGATCCTTTTGATTTAAGTCATAATACAGGAAGTAGTATCAATGAAAAATTTCTAGAAGAATTTAAAGGAAAATTACAGACCAGTGTCAATATAATTAATTCAAGATATAAAATGTGGAACTTAGTAGATTTATTAAATCCAATTGTGAATTTTGAAAATCAGTCATGGTATTCTCCAAATGAAAATATTTCTGTTAAGGTGAAATTTACAAATGATATGTTAAAATGTGTAGTTAAAAATTCATCATCAGTAGCAAAAGATATAAAATCACTTTGGTTAATGCTAATTTGTTCAACTATTATAGATATTTTCAGAATTGCACTGTGTGCCGATTGTCAAGTTATAAAGAATGTGTTTGATAAAACTAAAGTATCGCGAAAAAGACGATTAGATGATTCCTCAAGGCAATCCAATGATGATATTTGTCTGTCAAAACAAAAATTAATGGATCCCAAAACATATGTAAATCCTATTGTCAGTACTACATTTGAATGCAATTTTAATTCTGAAAGTGATGACAACAAACCAACAAATTTCAATATTCCAAGTTGTTCAGTTGATGATAATTGTACATCTAATATGGAAATTGTTTCTTCTGAAGCAAAGGAAGATATGGAAGTTTGTGACAGTATCAATACTCTAAAAGATTCTAGTCAAAAAGGAAATGATATTATATTACATCTGTCATGCAGAGTGAAAGACCAAATTTGGCAAAATAGAAAAAAAGAGACTAAAGATCATTGTTCTCAAGAGACTGATATTCTCAAAATTGAAAAAGAAATATCTCAAAAAATAATTGCGTGTTTAGGAAAGGACATTAAATATTTAGTATTTGACTGCATTGTCAAAAAACAGTACATAGGAGGAACAGATTCTGTTTATATAGAATTTCTTTCACAAAATTTTGATACTTTAAACAAAATTAATTCCTTTATTAAACCATATGTATCAAAATTACTTGTTAAACATATGACAAGAAGTTAATTAGGTATGTATCATTAATAAAACTCATATTTTTTAAAATTTTATTTCTAATTAAAGGTATTTTTTCTATAGGATTACATTAATGAAATGACATGCAAAATATATGAAAAAAAAAGATCTTAATGAAGATACTTGTAAAGCAAAAAGATGACAATTTATACATTTATTTATTATTATTATATTTAGAATTATTAAAGTAATATGATTTGAAAGAACTATTTCTGATATATATATATTTACGTTTATAAAATTTTTGAATTGATTTATACAAAATTTATTTATGAGATTTGACTTTAACAAGTTACACACACAAATTGTTGACCTACAAATACATCTATACATTTCTATATATTTTATGACAATGTTGAAAGTTCTTAAGTAGACCTGTTCTCTAGCTTTACACTCATTCCAAAAATCTGGGAGTTNAAGGAACATAGTGGGTGACCAGCTGTCATTACTGAAGACTTGGTGCAGAAAGTTGATACAAAAGTTCAAGAAAACAGATACTTTAGATTTTTCATACAAAATTTATTTATGAGATTTGACTTTAACAAGTTACACACACAAATTGTTGACCTACAAATACATCTATACATTTCTATATATTTTATGACAATGTTGAAAGTTCTTAAGTAGACCTGTTCTCTAGCTTTACACTCATTCCAAAAATCTGGGAGTTGCATACTACCCAAATGGATTGTTAAAATAAAAACAGCAATCCAAGATCTGCTTCAAATCATGTTAAATTCATATAACTTGTAAATACTCTTCATATGTTAACATAGACTTATCCTTGCTACTGTATATCACAGCAGCCTTGCCATGATTTGTGAAATGTATTGTATTTAATTGTTAATATCATTCTGATGTTGATGAATTCTCTGTGAAATAAATATGTATCTGTGTTTATATTTATACATTTATAATAAGATTTAACAGAATTCTTTTCTTATTAGTCAACTGAATTTTGGATCACTGATAGTCAAAGTGTGATCATCTCATCCAGATATTGGATACTTTGTAATTTATATGGTAAAAAAATTTGAAGATATATTAGCAGATATCTTTATATTTTTCATAACATAACTTGTTGAATTGCTTCATTTATTCAAAATTTATTTGCAACAACCATGTGCAATCATCACTGTATTTAATAAATGACGATAAGATCCTCATCCTAAGATCCTAAAGCATGTTATATTTTTATAGAAAGTATGGTGTAAATGAAATAAGTGAAATAAGTTTGAATTTCTTAAACTTTATAACAAAAATAAATTATGGTATACTAAGTTAATTGAAATAATAATTAATTAGAATATTTTTGATGATAATCTATGTCTATTCAGTATTTAAAAAAATAAATACAGTCGACCCCCCTATAATTACGATTCCTATATTTGTATGGCTGTTATAAACAGACAGGTTGATCACTCTGATCTGATCGGAAAACTTTCGAAGTGCGAATCGGTGTGGGAACAGACAATTGTGCTCCAGTNCAGCTAGGATAGTTAGTACCACTTAATCGGCACTAGTTGGTAAAACTAGTTCTCGAGTTGTCCAAAAGAATGGCTTTTCCTAGTTTGATAGGAAATTCGAGTGTGGAGGGACTTACAGATTAACTATATTTTAAGCGGAAGTTGGTGAGGGCAAATTCACCTTCTTCCTTACGTGAGGAGTCCCGACACCAGTTAATCACATTTATATCACATGGATTAACACGCGTGGAGATAAGACATTTCTTTAACAATAATAAACGATTAACTATTTAATAAAGAAAAGTAAATAAAATTACAAATTAGACTTAGTTAAAATTAACATTAAATGAATGATCAAAATATACGCTTCGAGAGAGAGAGCTCACAAATTCATTATATTCATACAACCTTTTAGTTGACATCTTCTTCTGTATATGTCGAATATACCTTCAGTTCTAAGGTTCTCATACTCCTATTCATGGAGAGGTCTTGATAATCACAATATTAAATATCTCTTCTATGTTTCTAATTTAACTCATTTAACATGGGATAATTATGTCTATGGACGACAGCCTTCAGGATACTATACTGTTCCTAACTAAAAGCGTTGACTTTAGGATACTGCATGGAAATACGTCTGACTACTCTGAGATCCTTCGACGTTCTCCTAACTAAGGGCATTGGCCTTAGGGAGCAAATGTGTGGACTTCTTTCCACTTTCAGATCTATGGACGTACCCCTTTACTCATGGAGTACGTAAGGAGCTCTCGCAGAGGAGAGAAGCATCCTATATTGTCTCCCTGAGTAAAGGAGTACGTCCATAGATCTGAAAGTGGAAAGAAGTCCACACATTTGCTCCCTAAGGCCAATGCCCTTAGTTAGGAGAACGTCGAAGGATCTCAGAGTAGTCAGACGTATTTCCATGCAGTATCCTAAAGTCAACGCTTTTAGTTAGGAACAGTATAGTATCCTGAAGGCTGTCGTCCATAGACATAATTATCCCATGTTAAATGAGTTAAATTAGAAACATAGAAGAGATATTTAATATTGTGACTATCAAGACCTCTCCATGAATAGGAGTATGAGAACCTTAGAACTGAAGGTATATTCGACAAATACAGAAGAAGATGTCAACTAAAAGGTTGTATGAATATAATGAATTTGTGAGCTCTCTCTCTCGAAGCGTATATTTTGATCATTCGTTTAATGTTAATTTTAACTAAGTCTAATTTGTAATTTTATTTACTTTTCTTTATTAAATAGTTAATTGTTTATTATTGTTAAAGAAATGTCTTATCTCCACATGCGTGTTAATCCGTGTGATATAAATGTGATTAACTGGTGTCGGGACTCCTGACGTAAGGAAGAAGGTGAATTTGCCTTCACCAAATTCCGCTTAAAATATAGTTAATCTGTAAGTCCCTCCACACTCAAATTTCCTATCGAACTAGGAAAAGCCATTCTTTTGGACAACTCGAGAACTAGTTTTACCAACTAGCGCCGATTAAGTGGTACTAATTATCCTAGTGGAGTAGTACCGCCGGCTAGTCTCACACATGAAAACAGCTGACATTCATCAGCAAAATAGTGAGGTGTATGGAAAAAATGTTATGAGCAATGGAATGGTAAGAAATGGGTTAGAGCATTTAAAAATTTCATACTAATATCCATGACAAGGAACATAGTGGGTGACCATCTGTCATTACTGAAGACTTGGTGCAGAAAGTTGATACAAAAGTTCAAGAAAACAGATACTTTAGATTTTGTCATTCAAAACAAAAGGTGTGGCTAGCTCAGTAAGGGGATTGTTTTGCTTCATGACAATGCCCATCCACACATGGCTCAATGAACTTGAGACTTTATCACATCATATGGCTGGGAACAACTTGATCACCTTACGTATAGCCCTGATTTAGCACTTAGTTCCTTGATCCACTCTTGTTCCTTACTTGAAAAAACATCTAGTTGGTCAGTACTACAACAATGATGATGTCAAAATGGCATGCTGCAATGGTTGGCAAGTCAGGTGGCAGGTTTCTTTGAGGATGGAATTCAGAAGCTGGTTGTACGATAAGTGCCTTAATATTAGAGGAAATTATGTTGAAAAATAGATAAGGTACAGGTCTTCTTATAAGAAAAAAATTGTATATTTGTATATAGTTTTTTTTTTTTTACAGAATTTTTCATAAATGCAACAATTCAACTTGTTTAACTTACATAAAAAAAATTTCTAATTGGAATTTGACCCTATCTTCACTAGGAAGAAAGTTTAAAATTTGGAGAACCACAAAAGTTTGGTCAGTACAGTAGAGTCTGCAAACTCGACTTAATGTGGACTGAGGTGATGAATTTTGCAGCATAGTAATGATTCAAGTCTAAATAACAGAATTTTCTTAAATGTATATGTGCAAATTCATATATGTATTAACTACATATCAATAGTGACTACTACTATTTGTAGTTAAATTTTAATTTTAAAAATATTAGCTAATCAATGTCTTAGTGACATTTGCATCTTGGAAAAAGGGTTACATTCTTTGTTAATATGTGGAATTGATGCTATTATCAAGTGTTGCTGGTGAAGAACAATAACTTATTTGATTCTAGTGTTAAGTTATAGAAGTAAAAATTAGATTACATGTAACTTACTTGATCCTAGTGTTAAGTTATAGTTAAGATAAAAACAGATTAATTGTATTTTTTGTTTTTTAGGATGACACAATGAGTTTTATGGAATGTTGAGTTATCGAGAATAGAGTTTTTGGGCCTCTACTGTATTATCACAAATCTAGCTTTCAAAAATTATAATAAATGGCAAAAATTATTCAATTATTCATTATTGTACATATTATGTAGACAATTTCAAATTTTAAATCATTAGTATATTAAAGGATTGCTCAATACTTAATAATGAATAGTTTACTCATTAAAATACAAAATACAGTGCTATTTTTGTATGATGATTATTGTTGTAAAATATTGAAATTTTTCCTTGCATATAAAATATGTATATGGGTTAATAAATAAAATCATTATATTGATAACTTGATATTCATTCAGCTTTTTAAGATGCCGAGGACTGAGCATTAAATCGGGTGCACAGCCTGCGGCCCGCGGGCCACATACGGCCCCTTATCAATGTTTATGCGGCCCGCGGACGGTACAGGCCAAATCCCTTCTTTTGAAGTTTCTAAGTGTAGAACTTTTCCCTTTCACAAAGTCATTNAATATGTCAATTGTAGTTGTATCAATTGGATAAATCAGCTTTAAGTATGGGGGAACCCTGTATAAATGCATAAGACATACCAATGAAGCTGCCTCTGAATAAGAAGGAAATGGATTATTTCTCTTTATCTTCATATCAATATTCTAGAAATTACATTGAAATAGTTTGTGCATTTCATTTGTTATGAAGATTAAGGCTTTGTGAGTCAAATACTATTAATTTCTACGGTTGAACAGTTGATTATACAACCATAAGTATTTGAGTTCTTTGCTAGAAGACAGACAAAATGTGGTAGTAGTGCACTTCCAAACCTTAGAAAGATGCAATCTTATATTTGACAATTAATTGGCTCAGAGATATAAGAACTCACTTAAGAATCTAAAAATTTGTTTTTTACACTTTTAAGTCAGTTTAGAAAAAGATTGATAAATTCTTAAATGTTATAAAAGGAAAACATGACATTAAACTATTCTTTTATTCCTTCTGAAAGAAGAAAATACAAGAACAATTTATGACAATCCTAATCAAAGTAACGTAACATGTTAAAAAAAATATTACCAAATTATATGCTTAACTGTTAACAAAATCTAATGAAAAATTGGAATATTATTTCTTTTTCATATTTAAATAACATTAAGCTAGTGTAGAATGAGAATTTGGGTGTAAAAAATAATGTTAACTGCACATATATGCTTTTAAACTTATTTTTGATTTTCTAAATTCATAATATAATATTAATCAAATATTTGTATATAAATATAAAATACAATATGAAGAAAGGCGGGCTAAATTAATGTCATATTCTAATATTTAACCAGTAATTCTCAAATTTTGAACTAATGGCATGTGTGTTGGTGGTTTTCCAACAAACCAGTGTTGCATATGATAGGTCCTTGTTTAAATGAAACACAGTGATGATCTTCAGACATTTTATACAAAAATAGCATTTTTAAATGTTTGAAAAATGGAAATTTGCAGAATGGTGGAGGAAAAAAAATTCAAACACAGAGTTTCAATAAAATTTAATGTTAAACAATTTCAATGTTTATGAATGTCTAATTCTTTATTATGTAAAATTTTCCTAAAATTATTCTTGTTAAGCTCAGATATTTTTAATATCTGTTAGCTTAATAAGTAAAAATAAAAGTATCATGTAAAAATAAGCATTTTAATATCTTAAAATGCTTATTTTTACATGATGTCAGTTGAAAGATATCAGCTGAAGATAAAAATGAATATTCCTATTACACGGTATTAAAAATATCTAAAGCTGAATCTTAGATGTTTTTTATTATTTTATATTCTACAAAATGCCATTTTAATGGCATTTTGTAGAATATAAAATAATAAAATTAATATAAAGTATACTGTACTAATAGGAGAAGAAAATCAGTAATATATCGATATGTTCTATAAAGTTTTACGTTCAGATGGAATTCTTAATGTATTACACGAGGTTTAGGAAGTTGTGATGATATATCATATTCTGTTGCACTTACAACAATTACATGTAGAAATACATAACAGCAAAAAAAAAACAACGTTTGAATGTCGGAAATGGTAGCATTTTAGTAATAGGCTCTCTGTTTATCTGACAAAATCGCATAATTAAGTGTTCATCTTAGATCAGTTCAGACTCAAGACCGAAATTATATTCATAAAATTCTTTAAATATGCAGGATGGTGAAAAATAGGCATACGTTTGTATGATACGGATATTTGGTGTTTCTCGTTATTTCTTTTTTTTTCGTGTTTTATTTTTGATTTTAATTATGCAAAAAAATAAATATTTTGTTTTACAGGTGTTCTCCATAATAATAACTATATACCTACTTTTGCATCCCTCTGCATATATATATGAAAAAATTCAATAATTGAATTCAATCAATCAATCAATTCTTTATTGTATGAACTTTAAGACAAGGGGTCTTTTTGTAACAAATTACCCCTTGTTCGTTACAAGGGGTAATTTGTTACTAAAACAAAATCAATAGTAATATATAATACTAGCAGGTGGGCCCGGCGTTGCTCGGGCAAAAGTAACGATAACTAAGATAAAGATTATTACGTTACAGTCAACCTTACCCGTTTTCACAGAATGCAAGAATTGGGTCCCCTTGTTTCCAGACTAATTAGAGAATTTTTAGATGGGTCTAAAAATATGTTCGATTTCCCGCAAAAACGAAAAAAACTGCATCTGCGTATTGCACGTCGCTTTCTCTTAACAATTCCATTGTTACGTAACATTTCCATTGTTGACACTTCCATTGTTACTTAAAACTTTTATTGTTACTTAACACTTCTATTGTTACTTAACACTTCCATTGTTACTTAACACTTCCATTGTTACTTAGCACTTCCATTGTTACTTAACACTTCCATTGTTGATGGAAGTGTTAAGCCTTAATCCTGTCCCTCTCCCCCGTGGGGAGGAATTTCGAAAAATCCCTTCTTAGTGTGCGTTCTCCTAACGTACCCTAACTGTGTACCAAATTTCAACTTTCAACTCCTAACCATTTGGGCTCGTATCCATAATGTATATAGAAGTTTTAATCCTGTCACTCTCTCCCCCGGGGGGAATTTGGAAAAATTCCTTCTTAGTGTGCGTTTTCATGACGTACCCTATCTGTGTACCAAGTTTCAACTTTCAACTCCTAACCGTTTGGGCTCTGCGCTTATTATTATTATTATCATCAACCCGTCTCGATTAGATTTAACAAGTTAATAATTTAGTACAAAATGAGACGAAATAAAATATCGAGTAAGAATCAGTTTTTGTGAAGCGCGATGTATTAATAATATCTTTCTTCCCGATTATTTTTTCAAATGCATCACTTTTTTGTTTGTAAGACAATATCATTGAAACGTTTACAATATTTTAAATATGAGTTTATAATTTGATAATTAAACGATCAACAAGTCATGCATTGATGCTTATTATTTTATTTTTTAATGTGATCTGTCACGTTTTCAATACAGTAATACCCCGAACTTACGCGATAGGTGGGACCGAGCGATAACCGCGTAAGATAATTTCGCAATTTGTGTAAAATCCAAGTCGGATGTATGTAAGCTAATAAATGTTCTCATTAATCTTATCTCGTCTTTTGATTCGTTCACGGTTACAAGAAATCACCACATAGAGTCTCAAGTCTCCGTAGTTATAACAAACACAGAAATAAATAGCACAAAATAAATTGTAGCTATGTGTCGATTCCGCGCGACACGTCCGAACATGTAAGCCGAACAATAGTGTGGGGGGGGAGTGAGTAATCAAGAGTTGCGTGGCGCTCAAACAAAAGACGAATCGACGAGATTTGAAAATCGCGTAACTCCGGGTTCACGTAAGTCGAGGTATTACTGTACAGTACATAAAACTAGGATACATTATAACTAACCACCGTGGTCAAATGTGGCTCCTTTTGAGTTACATGCGGCTCTTGCTGAAAGTGTTAATTCCTGCTTATTATTATTATTTTTACAATTTTGTGAAAATATGTTTATTAAAAAAATTCAATATTTGTTTTATATAATATTTATATTATATAATAAAATCGCGGTACAGAACTGCAGTACAAAATAAAAAAGTACAGAACTGCGGCTCCAATGCATTTTGCAAAACCTACATTTCGGCTCCCACTGACTTCTTGCTTGCCCACCCCAGCATTATAAGCTATTGTAATTAGGTATTTTCCAATATTTATTGCATAATTTTATAATTTCTTACGAAATAAACGTCTGTCCACTTTTACCTGGTATTTATGTTTATAATCAAACATATCGATAAATTTTTTGTATGAATTATTAATATACATTATAATTGTTTACAAACTTACTTGCTATTTTTACGATTTGTCATATTTTATACTCTAATATTTTAATTAAACTTACTCAATAATTTATAACGTTACTTTTTAAATCATACATGCTCACTCTTTTAATGTACTAATGATAATATTAAACTATAAAAAACAGATATTAAATTTATCATCGAAAATATCATAAAGAAAAGTTAAAATCACTTTCCCCCTCTATTAATTAAAACAAAAACAAAAACCCAAATGATGAATGGTAATAATGAACCCAAAATATACATATCAGTATAATAAAGAAATCTTAGTCGACTTTGAAATTAAGAACTGTTGTTTGATAAGTCCTTTGTAATAGGAAAATTAATAATATTTTTTCTACTTTTATCATTTAAGGATTAACATGTATACTACTATTAGTATACATGTAAGGAATACATGTATACTAATAACAACTACAGGTATACTTAATAAAAGACGACGAAACACCATTTTAAAGGGCATTTTTATTCAAATAACATATTTATAAATGAAGCGTGCAATGCCATAATGTTGTAAATGCAAAAAAAAAACTTTTCAGGAGAGGTAAAAATCATTTTTTCTAATGAATGAATTTATTTCAATTTTATAATAAAATGGTAAAAAACTAACTAGATTATAAATTCTCTGGAATATCAAAATGATGTAAATATAAGCCGCAACGTTTTACGTGCCAAAAGTGACATGACTTGCACTCTGGCACTTTAATTACGTATAAAGTTTTAGGGTGGAGAGGAGGTAGAAGATTGTCTACGTGGACTTTTTTAGTGGTGTTATTGGCGTGTGAATTTGTTCTTATAAACCTATTGCTAGTCGTGTGAATAAATTATCAGAAAATATTTGAAGACGTTTTTTAAAGCCATTACTTCAATGTCGGAAGTATCCACTAACCATTGTGTACCTAATCAAAAGTAAAACATTGTACACAACAGATAGGGAGGAAGTCGAAATTAATAAACCGGCCCCGAAGATGCAATTACAGATCAAGATT
Organism: Centruroides sculpturatus; assembly: GCF_000671375.1. NCBI lineage: Eukaryota > Metazoa > Arthropoda > Arachnida > Scorpiones > Buthidae > Centruroides > Centruroides sculpturatus. The sequence continues at coordinate 380,348 of NW_019384850.1, forward strand.
TAAACAGAAAACAATCCAATCACCAGGAACAACGGTCTTCCACTGAAAAGAACTTTCTTTGGAGGATAGATAACCTGTGCAAAAAAACATGCAAAACAATCTTAAAGTTTTCCGGTGAACTCTTTAATAAATAAATTTTCATTTTGTGTGAATAGGGAACATAAAAAAAAATCTAAAACTCTGTACTGTAATAACTTTTTCCTATACGAATTTTTCAAAGTAACTTAATTTATATATTCAAACGTATATACAGGTATACCTCGACTTACGTCGTTTCGAGTTACGTCGTTCCCGATTATACGTCGTTTGTCAAAAAAGTATATGGAAAAATAAAAATCAAGTTTAAGTCATTTTATTCGACTTTACGTCTGTCCGCCACAAATATTGAAGTCGTAATATCACTAGAAAAGCGTTTAAAGCACATAAAATCATATTAAAATATATACATTTACAAGTATGTACTGTATTTACAGTACATGCATTCGTAAATTTAGATTACTTTTTTCTGTACTATATTAAAAACTAAAATGTATTTGTTTGTAAGCTTAAAATAGATCCTTATTAACCATATATTATAAAAAATGCATTAATAAATAAAATACAGAACCGGGAATGGTAATTTATGGTTTAGCCTGGTGACAAGTAGATTCGGAGACAAGTAAACTCGACTTACGTCGTTTTTCGACATACGTCGCTTTCCTGGAACCAATTACCGACGTAAGGCGAGGTATACCTGTATACTTAATAATATTTTAAAAAATAATTGATTACAATAACTCAAGTACATAAAATTGTAGGAAAGAATAGCTTTTGATACTTTATTAAGAAAGAAAAATATATTTTATTCAACAATTAATAGTGTTAGCGTAATTATTTCTTATAAATTAATATAATATTATTGCATTTATATTTCTGTTTTCGATGTATACCATTTTGTTCACGACGCGTTTTCGGATTTATTGCCAATTATTTGTAACATGACTGGCAGGCTGCCGGATTTCAACGAACTCGGGTAAAGGTTATACATATAACACATAGGAAAGATGGATGGGAGGCCGATAATGTCTCGCTTGGAACGATGGTCACGGACAGACCACTTTCTGCTGTCAATGTTACAAATACTGTATAATTTTAATTTGTGTGAACTTTATAACAATAATGTAATCGACACGTGTTTAAACTGCAGGAACAAGGACTCTCTCCCCATATCTCCTTTGTGTATTGTAGCGATATCCAAACTACAACCACATGCAAAAAATTTGACCCGCAAACATATTTGACACATCGCTTAAAAATGTTTTATATAGTCCATATATATAAAATATTTGTGGCCTGCCTACTTATGACTTACTGGCATACCACTTTAATCTGTTCATGCCCGAAAATAGCTGGAAAACGTAAGCATTCCTTCGACTTCACCCATTGTTAAAAGCGCATCGATTAGTTCAGCAGATTAACTATATCAGCTAATTCATTCTGGTTTTTATAAAATACATTACAAAATGTACATTTATGCAACAAATACATATTTATTTATTGTATTTTATTTTTCAAATGTTGCTAAAAAATTATTTTTTAATCTGTTGTAGTTACGATATTCATAATATATTTTTAAATATATATTTATTTGAAATGATGCTCAATTTCAATGTCCACACAGCAAATAGGGTAGAAATGCTGGTTAACATAAAACCACAAGTCGAACACTTCCCAAGCGTTTAAGACTGTGTGATATACCTTCGAATGATGTGAGCAGATCCAAGTAAGGTGGCCTTTTGCAACTGACAGATAGTAATTTTGTCAATATTTATGGCTTGTAGGTGCTGACTAAGATCTTTTGGCACAGCCCCCAGTGTGCCGATAATCACTGGGACCACCTGTACTGGTTTATGCCAGAGACGTTGCAGTTCAATTTTTAGGTCCTGATATCGGCTAAGTTTTTCTTGTTGTTTTTCGTCAATTCTACTGTCACCCGGTATGGCGACATCTATAATCCACACTTTCTTCTTCTCCACAATCGTGAAGTCTGGCGTATTATGTTCCAGAACTTTATCAGTCTGGATCCGGAAGTCNTACTTTTCGTTTCCTCGCTCAAAGGGTCATTCGGATCGCGTCGTCCATTTCTCTGGTGTGACTGTAATTACGCCGCTGTTCTGAAATTATTTACAAATTGTCTTTGATAAATTTTTAACGGTGTAAAGAAATCGGTATGATACGGAATAATTCTTAAAAGTCTTGTAAAATACTTTCAAGAACGTGAGTTATTTGATATTATATCACGATTTTTCGAAAGAGGAGTTAGCCCCGGACAATCGAGTAGTTTAAGCCCATTGCTCTGGAATCCCGTTATATTTTTACATAAATTCATCTTTAAAATGCAGCCACTTACGCTGCCAATATCGCCACAATATTCTTTTGTGACAGAAAACATTACATTTAGAATTAATTCTTCAATAAAACATATTTAGAAAAAAAATGGCATTTACAACATTATGGCATTGCACGCTTCAAATAAATATGTAGTAAAAAATGTAGCAAGTTAAATTTATGTAGCCCAAAAAGTAGTCAATGCGCCAAATGATATTTTTTACGCCAAACTGAAAAACGGGTAGCCAAATTTGCCACAATGTAATCTAATCTGGCAACTCTATTTCGTTCTTCTCTTGCCGACGTCACGTGCACATGATGTTTTAGCTGTTCGACCTTGTTGTGTAGGTAGTTTTTTTTTTTAACTCTTTCCGCCCTTTGGTCACTAGGAGGGCCTCTTTTTTTTGCAAGCCCATTATGGGTTCGGCCAGACCCACAATGGGAATGTCGGGTGGTGAGGGACGGGGTCCGACATATCCGAACGGACTACCGTCGAAAAATTCCTGGGGTTTTTTCGATCCGTTCGGATTCGAAGCTAGGTCCCTCAGAGCTGTAGGCTGCCACCGTGACCGCTCGGCCATCCGGCCGCGTTTTGTAGGTGGTGTTGACTGTACACGAATAGCATAATCAGTAGAAATCTATTACATTTAACTTGCACTTGTAATGAGATTAAATTTTTTCTTATTTCAATACAGTATAATAAATGGGCGCCAACTCGAAGGAACCGGAAGTTAAAGAATAAAAATAATTTTTATTTTTCAACTTCGAGGCTTGGCACCAATTAAACTATTAATTTATAATTTATTATTAAGATAAGAAAATCACAGACTTTAATTATTTAATTAATAAAATTATAATTCGATTAAGAAAACTTTTTAATTGAAATAATTTCTCAAAACACATGTTATCCGAAGCACCCCGTGTGTTCAAAAAGGCCGCGTTTCTATATGCAGCGCTCGAGAAGCGCTTTACAGCGAACCCTCTGAAACCAGTTTCTAAATGCAGCGCTGCAATGTAGCGAACCGTTTCTAAACGTTTGATGCAAGAGGTCGCTGCAGCGAAGATAAAGCAGCTTTTACGTCCGCTACACGTGTAAAGCAAAATGGACGCTTGTGTGTATAATACGATATTATGCTGTAAAAATAAAAAAGTCGAAGTGACTGTTGATAAAAATATTATGGAAAGATTAAGAAGGATTAAATTTTATGAAATGACTCTGAAAGTTATCTAAAGAATAAGAAAATACTATATTTTAAATATAATTATATATCTTTTATCTCTTTACTTTGTTCACATTTATGGAAAGATAAATGCTCGATTCTTTATATCTCTTTATTTAAATATTGTAGTTCTTTAACTAAAGCACTATTTTCGGCTGTAACTGGAATTAAAGGATAGATTATGACGTCCATGTTTCGCTCGAGCGGAAAGCGTTTCTAAACTATGATGCAGCAACGTGTAGCGATAGCTGCTCGTGACGTCATTTACGCTGCACTCTCGCTGCATAAAGAAACGCAGCCAAACAAAATTATATAAATTATTCTGCATTTGTGATTTGATATTTCTAAATTTATAAAAAAAAATATATTAAATATACTTGTAAATAATTCTAACTAAAACTATTTTGAAATAATTCAAAAATGAAATCATTAAAAATTGTGCCTTATATTTATGGATCCATTTAAATATTCGAGGCGCCCTCTTTTGGATAGATACTGTAACGTGTCGTCTGTGTGTTATTTCTTTTTTAATTAATTTTTTTGAAAATGGTAAGTTAAATAAGCATTTAAAAATATATAAATTATAAAATAAGCAACATATATCATTTGTCCGAGTATATTATAAACTGTTTCAGTTAATATTTCAGAAAAGAATAAAATAAAATAAAAATCAAGTTTATTTAATAAAAGTTATAATTTACAAGCAATATTATAGATTCTATGCAGACTTTACAGTTCAATTTAACCATATTCTTCATTAATACAATACATCATACACTTAACAACAGTAGTCACATATCAACATGATAATACATGTTTACCTTTAACTCTAATTAATTACAGTTATTGAGTTTGATATGTTATTACAGTGATATAAAAATATATTAATGTTAACTGACTTCTGACAGTTGCTATGAGCAAAAAATTTAAATCCACATGATATATTTTGAACCCTACTGTTAAGACTAGCTTTGCTGGCAATATTGGCTTTTAATAATGTTTTATAGAGAGAGTTGGCACCTGCTAAGATTATAAGTCGTCTATATACGAACTGAGATGCCTGCTACAATGAAATATATGGGTCTACGGATACAGTTCTTAATCTGCATGTTCTGATGTTTAAGAGGAAGTCAAAGTTTGGGATCTGGGATGCTCGATGTGAAAAATGGGTCATTTTTCCTTAGCTGCATGCTTCCCAAAGAAGATACTTGACTTACTCTGTTAAGATTGATTGAAAAGACTTGCAGAAAACATTAATGAACACTTTATGGCACAAAAATTGACATTTATGATGATTATTATTTTCTATGCACGACTGTAATTTCATATGGGGTCTTTAGCACACTAATGTCTAAAAAATTCCAGTTTGTATAATACAAGTATGTCAGATTATTATTGTGCAAATCCATTTTATTGGCTACTTTTCAGAGGATACCGGTGACTGTACTGGACATTCTGGATTATTGGAAGCTATCATCTATGGGGTTATTTTGGGAGCATATTGGTATGATATGCTGGTAGATAGTATAGAAGTACTGATAGCCAGTACATAGTTACCGACATTTGTTTAATAAGAAAAATTTTATATGCTCAGGTGATAAGTCTGGACTGTCACAATAAAACCAAACAAAATGAACTAAGTTACTTTGTTGGCCTTAACGAATGCCTTTGCCAATTGCAGCCAACATAAAAAGCAAATGGGTAGAGACTCCCCTTTTTGTCGAAGACTGTCTCTTAATGATTGGACAATACCGTCTGATACTTGTCCATCCTCTCTGTTGTTGCTGTCAATAAACAAGGTACAGAGAAGTGGTATTGATAATACCAGTATTTCGAAAGGGAAGGTAAAATTGTTGTTACTAAAAGGGCACCATTTAGCACCTGGGACTAAATCAAAAATGAGAAATTAGGAAGAATGTGCAGATGAAGATAAATACTTTCTGCTAATTTCATGACATTTATGTGTGTCACTCATTGTTGTGTTTCCACATGGCAATTTTAATTCAAGATCATCCTTTTGATTTTAGAAAGTTAAGGCATACAAATTAATTTAAATAAGTAGCAGACAAGTTTTAAGTAATTTGAAAAGCTTATAATGAGAGCAAAGTGGAGAAAGAAGAGAATGAGGAAGTTAAAGAGAAAGCAAAGGAAGATGAGGGAAATGTCTAAGTAGAAAGGAAGAAAAGAAGGGTACAGTTATCTGAAGATCCAAGAAGTCTGTTCTGGCTTTCCTCCTAAGATGTAATTGGTTTTATATGAACTGTACCAAAATTTCTTAGTTATTCTAAGAAATGTTTCTCATTGTAATATGGAAAATATGGAATGTATCTACTTGAATCTTAATATATTAATATGGAATAATAGTCTTAAATTTTTACTTATGCTGTGCTTTAGGAATGCAAGCTACATATAAACTGCAACCTTTCCATCAATAGACTTTATCTTTTATTAAAAAAAATCTTAAAGCAGTTCAAGGAGTCAGATTGCAGTTTATTTTAGACTTAAGCTAAACCAAACTATATTTTGACTGATTGAATTGTATAATGTTTCTGTTTCAAGATTCACTTGATAATATAATACAAATAGTTTCAACCTGTTGTTGTAAAATTGTAATTGTTGGAATACATTTTTATTTGATAGACTTGAAATCTATCAAATAAAAATTATGAAACAAAACTTAAAAATTGATTAAAATATAATTTTTAATCAATTTTAAATGAATTTTTCTACTTTATTTTTACCTAAATAAAAGAATGTAAAATTTTATTGTGTTGAGATATAATACAGTTCATTGAACACATAATATTATTATTAATTAATTGATTTCAATTATTTATATTATATAGGATCTGTCTGCCTTTTCAAATGACAATTTTGATGCTAAGGATTGGATTAATTCAACATTTCAATTGCCGGAAGCAAAAGAAAATAAGGAGGTAAATTTATATGTTTTTAATTTTAAAAATTATTAAGATTGTTTATAAATATATTAATATAATAATATATTATTAGGCTTATTCTTCTACTTTAGTAATGAAACTTCAGCTTTTTATACAAGTAAGTAAGAAATATTGACATTATTTAATATGAACATACTAATTATAGATTCAGTTTGTTTGAAAAGTTACAAATGATAGAATATAAGGATTGGTAATTTAATAATGAGAAATATGTAAATACATGGAATGTTATATTGGAACTGTTTAGGTCAATTTGCAGTCCTTCAATATACTCTTCAGCATTGTCTGTTACCTCTTGCCATTGATGTGAAAGTCAGAGGATGCTGTCAGCGGCCCCCAGATTTGCTGATGATCTTTATGGAATAGTCTGTGAAACACTCTTGAATTGTCCTAAAGTTGAAGTGCTTGGAGAGATTCCTTCATCTTTAGAAACAAATTGAAATCAGAGAGTAATTTCTGATGAGTAAGGAGGTGATACAACAATTCCCAACCCCATTGACAGAACAAGTCCATCACAATGGGTGTTTTGCAAAATAATGGGCAGATTAGTCCAAAAGTGTGACTGATTCTTCTGCAAGTCTAGTTGTAGATTGTGTTGCATAAAATTTGCATAAAACTGTGCATTGATGATCTACCTAGGGTTATTCTTGGTTAGGATAACATCATCACAGTTATATTCAACAAAGATCATTGCCTTTACGTTACTGGGTGCTTATGTGTAAATATGTGGCAATACTCAATGGCATGCCATGACATTTGATGATAAGGAAGCTGTGTTTCTGTAAGAACCTGACTTCCAGGTTCTTCCAGGCAATTAGTTAATTGTGAGTCAGTGATGGTCTAGGATCATTCGTATTCGTTTGTTCAATAAGCCAGTAAAAACCATTGACTTCTCTAAATGTATTTTTAATACCACAATTACATACTGAATCGCTAGCCATGATATAAGGGCTAAAATTAAAAATGAAATTATAAAAACTCTGTGAAATAAAATGTATGGTGGATATACACATACCTGGTACAAAATATTCTTTAATTGTATGAAAATACTTTTAAAGAAAATTATAATTAAATATAGCTTTGTAAAGAAACGTACAGTAGATAAAAAATAACATAAAATATTCTTTACTTTTTAAATCTTAAAACAATCCACTTAGTCAAATAACTCCCTATGAGTGACTAATGTATGGAATCAGAGATGGTCCTGGTAGGTGTGCAGTGCCTGCATGCATGCATGCAGGCTGCCAAATCCCAAGGGTGCTGATACCAGTCAATGTTAAATGCCTCTTTTGTTGCATCACTAGTATACCTGAAAGGATGCGACAGGGTTGTTGTACATTTTAAACGTTTCTCGTCATAGCTGTAAAAATCTAAATATGTTAAACTTAATAGATTGTTCATCATTTGTTTTCTAACTAATTTGTTTTAGGACCAGGTGGCCACAGAAATTTCCCAAATTTACAACTTTGCAGTCACTTTCATTGAACTGGAAAAATTTCTGTCTTTATTACATCTACTATTACAAAGAAATCAGTCTCCACTGTACTTGGCAAGAGATTGGTTCAGTTAAGCTTTTAAGTAAAATTCCAGCTCTTTCAGCAGGGTTTTATTTATGTCCCTAATTCCCTAATCTCTTAATTATTTAACTACTACTTAAGTAGAAATAACTGGTTACTTTGTACTTGAATATTTGTAGTCTTGGGAAAGAAGTGGAAAGACAAATTTTTATGACAACAGATACATATATCGTAAATTTAAGAAATATAAATTCTAGAGCTTTTTTTGTACCTTCTGCATCTCATTCATTAAATTTAGTTATAAATGATGCTGCCAAAGTAACAGTTAATTTTTTAACATTGTACAAGAATTGTGCATGTTTTTTCTGCATGCCCTTAGATGGGACATACTAAATCGTAATATCACTAGTTTAACATTGAAATCTGTAAGTAATACAAGATGGGAGAGCAGAATAAAAATATCAAATATTTTATGGATTTTTTTTTAAACTCCTGTCAACTATATAGAACTATCATAAAAACATACCAATAATTTCCTATCTGTTGGGTTAAGTTATAAATTTACTTGCAATTCACATAATGGGGCAAGGGTGGCCAAATATCTAGCAGGCAAATGGCTAACAACCCAGAACTGCTCCTGGATATAATCATTGGAAGTGTTATACAATATTTTGGTGTGTAGCATCCACCAGCTAAATTGCAAGGTTGGTGCTCTGTAAAGTGCATGTGCAAATACGTATAATCTGGCTGTTTTACACCATTCAAATATTTTCACCATGAAAGTTGTCCCATATTCGACAATACAGTTCTTCCATTCCACCACTGATATTCGAATATACAATAGCAATCTTATCGTTTTTTTCACATGTATAAAAATTTGTAATAAGATACATAATGCGGTTATAATAAAATATTAATTTTAATTAATTTAAAGTGTGTTAAAATATGGCAATAGTCGCACAATATGTATTTATATTTTAGAAAATACAAGGGAAGCGGTGCTTCCACCACTTCCAAGGATGGCATGCCACTGCTGTGTAATAACTGTCCTCTTACAGAGCACTTCCACAGAAGAGTCAGTCACATAGATTGGTCACAGTCCTCTAATCATGTACTTTGAATGTTTGCAGCAAGCAAAGAGAACTTGGAAATTTAAAAAAAATTAATGGCATTTCTAGATGGTCTCTTAGATGGACACCTTTGCAGACATGCCAAACAGGACCTCTTCCATATAAGAGGAGGGATCTCACTGTCTGTTACATTTATAGTCAAATTCTTTTAACTCTTTAAACATAGGCATTATTTTTAGTCTAATTTTGTCCATGGAGATAATTGCACAAATAAAATGTTTTTTAAAATTGTATATATTTTTTGAATTTATGATAGAATCAATTTGTTTTTATTTTTAATTAAACATTATACCTAATGATCAATATTATTTTGGTGTGATTTTATAATATTAAAATGTTAACATGAAAATTGCAAATTATTAACATTTTTAAATTATTTTTTAAATCTAGTTCTATTTACTTTGTTAGACAGTTAGCCGTGATTTTTTACTTTAAGAAACAAACTGTGTCCTGTTTACAATAGAACCATAGTTAGAAAGGTTTTAAGTGAATGATCTTTTTCCCCTGAGAGTATCAAGTTTCAACCATGCTAATGCAGCATGTGATGTGATGATTAGTGAAAAAAGTTTAAATTGCATTAATCAAAGGTCAACTGTATATTTTCGTTTTATAATACATATAATGAAAGAAAAACATTAATAAAAAATAAATGAAATCAATAAAAACAGCAAAAAGTGTTACTATGTTGTTCAACATGGAAATAAAATGCCGTTTTAGCAATTTGGTTAATTCTCCATGACATTAACTCCTGTAAAATGGAAATGATTGAACTTTCCACTGGATGAAATCAGTGCAGCTATTTGTAGATATTGTAATGGTGGGGACCAGTTCTCTGATGAAATCTATGTAAAACTTGTATTGAATGTGTGGTTCAATTGAACTTTATGTTTATTAGAAAACAGGTTTATAAATAAAATATATATTTAATTAACAGTTTTAAAATATTAAAAAGTTGGCTCTATCTTGTATCCATAAAAATAACTACTTTTAAACCTATTTAGATGAATCCATTCATAAGGAAAGGGTTGTAAAAAACAGGTCAAGTTAACTCATCTCCAGTTATTGAAAGGTTAAAAGTATCATCTTCATCTTCTCTTCATCTGTTTTATTTGGCACAAAATGTGCCGCATGGTTATGCATAGCATTACCAGGCAGCAGATACAATATAGATTGGCAGAGGGTACATAGGTGAATTACATAAAATACAAGTGCAGAAAACTGCATACAATAAGTAATAATCATAAAAATGGAGGATACATGTGAAAAATATAGAGATAGACAAAAATTTCTACATTATATACAGATGGTGAGCATGAAATACATATAATGGTAGTACATATAATGCATATTTACATAAGGCATTTACAATAGTAAAAAAGAGGCAGCAATGACAGAAACAGATAGTGAGAACTAAGCTGCAGTACAATAGTGATCTTGTTGTACATGGCAATTAACTGCTTGAAATAGGATAAATGTTCTTGTTGTTTATGAGATGCTTGCACTTGCATGGCTAACTCTCCCCATTGTCCAAGATGGCGAACCTCAAGAAGTGGCGAGGCATGGAGAGCATGGGACAATGGAATATGTAGTGCAGCGGAGTATCAGGAACATCGCAGATGGTGCAGAGATTACTATTATGTAGAGTGAACCTGTGGAGGTAGTTGAAGAAGCAACTGTGACCAGTGAAGAACTGGGTTGTAGTTAAGTCCAGTATGATCCAGGTGGTGTTAAACAGATCCTTAATAATAGGGAAGAACTGGTAGCAGGTAGAATTGTGATTAATATCCCATTGATGTTGCCATATTTGTAGTAGGTTTTCCCAAAGAATATGCTTAAGATGAGAAGGAGATAATTTATCATAGGTCTCCTCTACCTCTGGGTCAGCAGCAGCAGCAGACTTTGCCAAGAAATCTGTACACTCATTGCCAATGGTCCGATATGAGCCTTAGTCCAGGTGATGGAAGTAGCTGTTGTTGGAGTTTACAATGATGCTATGAATGTCATTGGTAACAGGGTGGAGGGAATGACTGTGAATAATCCTGGTAGCAGACTGATTGTTGGTAAAGATAGAGAAGTGCTGATTATTGTAGTTCAAATCTGTCCATTGTATAGCATGCAGAATGCCAATTAGCTCAGCTTGAAATATACTGCAGTGAGATTGTAACCGTTGCTGCTTGGAGAAAATTTCAAGATTGTTTTGTTAGACAACAAACCTGCAGCCAGTACCCACAGAGGATTTAGAGCCCTCCATAAATACATTAAAACAGTTGTTGGTGGCTGGAGCTGTCATGTGGAGCTTGATGAGGGTAGGGTTCACAGAAGCATAGAGGGACATAGGAGTCTCAATTGAATTGGCTGTAATACAGATAGAATCGATGTTGAGACTATTGCCCTGCATCAACTTCACCTTGTTGGATAACATATTAGTAACATTTATGGGTGGTTTTTGGAGATAACTTGCAGGGTTAAGAGCAACACAATAGAATACTCTAGGAAGCATAGAGCTGCATACAATTTAGGTAAGGGGAGAGTTAGATGTAGATATGAGGAAGGCAAGGAGAGCCTGGACTGCCAATGTGAAATTGAGTCTGTCTAAGCTCAGTCTAGCTATATATTCTGATATCTTCACTGACATGTAGAAATTGCTGTAGCACAGCTGCTGATTAAATCTACACATTATGTAAGAAATGGTAGTTTCTCTGCCTTGCCAAATTGCTATTTGGCAGGCAGAGTAACTCTTGTAGATGTACATATGAGGACTTCACTTACTGTGGTTCTGCTGCATCATGCAATTGTACTCTACAGTTATGTAGCTACTCCACACATTTGGACAAGTCCCTGATAAAACTGTTTTCCATTATGCTTCCTTAAACTTCAATTTTGAGTCAACATCATTGTTCTAACTTTATGAGTGCTATTGTAGACTGCTTGACAGTGTAGAGATGCATTTGTGTTGCTACCATACAGGTGCCTCACATGCAGGGTGGTTCCATTTAGTCAACACTATTAAATTATCAACCATCATATAATAAAATTATACAGTGAAATGTCAGTATAAGGAATGTGTTTAATGAAATTTTTGGATCTAGAAACCCCTGCCAATTTCTTATTCATTTCAATGCAAAAATGTTTCAGTTTAATGTTTTTTCATTCAACAAGTATATTTTACTTGTTGAATGAAATACTATAATTAAAAAATTAGGATAATTTAGTTAAATGCATCAGTTTAACATAATGAAAATTCTATATGTTACAAAATAATTGTTTCATTATAACAAAATCTATAAATGCATAAATCATTCATTATTAGTAAATGGTGAATATTATGTCAAACAGTCTGGCAACATTAATTTTAATCTTTGGTTATGGTTTTGTTTTGATGTTATTACTCTACAGTTTATTTCTTTTTAAGTTTATAAGAAAAATGGAGATAAGTCAAAAACAAAAGCAGTTTTCTTTGAAGAGAATAATAATTTGCACGCTATCTAATGTTTTATTACATTAGATAATATGCAAAAAGATATTAAATAAAACGATGTGCCTGATGACATACTGGAATGCTGTGTCACAGATTTTATCGAAAAAACTTTGATTAAAGAAACAACACACAAAAATTAGACTATTTTTAGCAGAAAATAATGGCTTCAAGCAGAAATAACAGTAAAAGAGGTAGGATTCCAACTAATTGGTACTACTACTGTATATTGTTATTTCAGTTGTTTGCTCGTAATATTTTTTGATAATTTTTATTACAGATTAATTTTAATTTAATATAATTTACATTCTTAAAATGTGAAATTTGGTTCCATATAAATTCTAATAGATAAATTGCATTTTTAAAAACTTTCTTAATTCAAAAAGTAAGAGATTATTTTATTATCAATAAATTTTTTTCAATGTTGTATTTTTGACTGTATTTAAATAACAAAGTTTCAGTATATTGAAAATATTTCGATGGTTCCCTCAATTTTGTTATACTGACATTTCACTGTATAATAAAATACAGTGAATTTTTAACTTTAAATAATGAAGATCATTACTTTCATGTTAATAAATTCTTAAAATCTTGGATTAATATTAACCAGTATTGGGGTGTTGATTTCTAGCAACTATTTCAATATCTATTTTTGTAATGTTCAGCATTTATTAAATATATCTAACATTTCCACTAAGTTTTCTTTTCTTTTTTTCTTTTAAATGTAGAATAATTTATGTATTTATTTTTATACTTTCACCATCATTTTACATACATTCCTAAACCATTTTAGATTTATGTTGTAAATTTAATCACTTTTTTTTGTTTAGAATTACATCATATATACAGTATTTACAACAATTCTTTCATTTATGTCAATTCTTTTAACATTTATTTTTAGTACTTTAAATCTTTTACTGTCTTGCTTTTCCTTCATTAATTTGTTGTTTATAAAATTTATTAATGATAATTTTCATAAATAAAAGAAATTAAATTCTATTGAACAAAGGTTCAAATTTAATAAACTTGTTAATAAATGTTAATAAATCCAAAATTTTGTTAGTGTCTTAAGCAGTAGTAAGTATATTCAAAAAATGTTTGAAAATAATAATTTTTAAATATTATAAAATTTTTACTGCCTTTGTTTAGGAAGTAAACAATGCTTTAGAAGTTACTTCTCAACAAGTCATGCAAGTAATTCCAAGGTGAAAATCATTTCATATTTTAATATGCTTGTGAAATGATATATTTTAAATTTTACCAATAATAGTGATGATTTATTTTTATTTATAATTATTGTTTTAATTAATATTTTTATATTTTTAATCATTCATTTTTTTAAACAAATAGAATAGTAAGGGAATTGGATGCAATGAGAGAAGAAGCATTGCTTTTAAAAGAACAAATGAAAACTGTAAAAGATGATATTACAAAAGTAATTATAAATATATTTAATTTATATTTTCTATAAAAGAATTATTGTAATTATGTGTTATTTTTGTTGTTAAATATTTTCTAAAAATTATTTTAATTTTTTAGAAATATTTTAGAATATCCATTTTTGAGAACATTATTAAATAAAAATTATCTATGAGTATATATCTCCCACATAAAAAATTAAATGACAGAGTTTTAACTCTGTCATTTAATTTTTCATTTTACTAATGAGAAGTTAAAGTTTAAATATTTAAGTAAAATACAGTTCTAACCTAACATAGAGTTAAATATAGTAAGAATTCTGTCATAAGAGAGTAGAATAAAAGTACAAGAACTGTATTCAGTAATATAGCATATAATGTAAAAAAGATTTTAATAAATGAAAAAGTAACCAAAGTATGAACCAAAAAAAACCCTACATATGGATATAGAGAGACCTTGATTATGCTCTTTTAACTCAATATTAAATTGGTTGTATTTGGAGAAAATTGAAACTGTGGAAAATTCATTATTTATTATTATTAGTTAATCTAATTAAGAATAATGATGTTCGTTATTATTACTATATTGCTAGTTTCATCTCAGATAAGAATCCCTATTAAAAATTGGCAAATACCATAACCAAAAAGATTTAACCTGCAATCTAATGAACAAAGACCAATTCTTAACTCATTTATATGGTTAATAATATATGTTAAATAACACATAAACATATGCACACAGAAATGTATAGTAATATATTAATATATATTAATTAGTTCATTTTTTCTATATTAATAGTTCATTTTTTGTGACAAAAGTCCTGACTTTTCTGAAATTCTTGTTTTTTTGTGATAAAATTGTGAAGTTTCATTTGTCGCTTTTTTCTTTCCTTAATAAATGTCGGTAGCAGAAGATCACATCCAAAATGCCTCATTTTGCTTTTGCACTCCTTTCAAAATCTGGATCATTCGCTACAATTTGATCAACAATTTTGGTTATCGTTACCAAACTTTTTACTGAGGAAATCTGTAGAGACATTTTTTGGGTTCTTCATTTTCAGAATCACTATTTTCCAGTTCTACATGGATTTCTTGTTCTACCAGGTCTTGAAAGTCATTGTTGCTAAGACTCTCACCAGAAACCTGCAGTAATTCCTCAATATCCTTCTTGTCTACATTTCCTAGCCCTGCTGTATCATTAAGTTGACAATTTAGTCAACCTAACAATACAGTAATAGGCTCTTCTCGTTGAGAATTTTTGGATACCTTCATCCATAACTTCTTCCACACTTCATTCGTTCATTTATCAGTTAATTCTTGCCAAGCAAAGTCAATATTGCCTATGACATTCATGATGATATATTTTTTCCAAAATTGCACCAAACAAACATATATTTAAAGAAAGTACATCTTTTTGCTACCTTTTTCTGACTGGTTTGTGTTCATAAATAATCGTATAATGTACTAATCAATAAAATGCCATGATAATTTAAATCAGCATAAATTTTGAGCTTTTTTTTTAGGCTTCAAGCAGATGGCATGATATCAAATCAGCGTTAAGCAGGGTCTTACTGTATTTATATATAAATGTTTATAAGAAAAACATTTTAACATGTAATTAACTTCAACATTTTATTCTCTTTTCAAATAAAAATTCTATTTGTTTTTTAGTACATTTATGATTATTTTTAATAATATTTTTAAAAATAATAAATATACAATATTAATATCAATATTTTATATTTTTACATTTTATAATAAATATTAACGTGCTCTAATATATTTTTAAAAATATGAATAACATAATAATTTTTTTTTTTTTGAAATATTGTTTTTTTGAAATGTTGAAAGTGGAGGTGAATATCCCATATTATAATTATACGAATGAAAACGTGCCCAACGCAGTGCATAAAATTCTACAATGGGGACTTAAGTACATCCCGCCTACCAACACCAACCTCTTCCAGTTGATCCCAGCTACGTTAGCAGCACTCAAGTCTTGCCAGAAGGACCCTACATGTTCGCAAATGGAATTGTTCGTAATTACAAAGCTTGCTACGGCAAAACAAAGATCCAGCAAGCCCAATGGTTTTGTGGACCGTCGAGTGGTAGAACACTTCCTTGCGAAAGCCAACTTTAGACTCCTAATCTCTGACAAGGACCGGAGGTTTTGTGCTGTGCAGAGAGAATGACTTTTTAACCAGGGCCAACGAATTTCTAACGCAGTCACATTCCTCGGAGATGAGTGAGGACCCTACGCCGATGGTATTAAGGAAGGCAAGAAGAATTATCGCCTTACCGGGTGTTTCCTCAACCCTAACTGGGTTGCTTGATCCCCCTCCAATGTTGCGTGTCCAAGGTTGTTCTTTCAGCCAAAAACACATAAGACAAACTGGCCGTTACATCCGCTGGTAAACAAGCGGTCTCATCCCACCTACTATTTAGAAAAAGCACTTGCCAAATTCCTACGCGCAATAGTTCCGGGATCCCCATATGTTACTCCCTCTTCTGTGGAACTTAATAGATTGGTCAACATCATCTGAATTTGATTTGTGTGACTTAAGGAAGGACAATGCTGAGATATGTGAAATTTTGTTCAACTTTAGGAATAGAAAAATGTATTATATTGTATAGAGATGGGACTGACAATAACATCTGATTAAATTTATCAAATCAAAATAGATGCTTATTATAAATCTAAATATTGTATATATTATATTTACACCTAAATATATATTTTTTAATATTATTATTCTTTATAAGTTTATATATGTGTAATTCTTTTATGAAGACTGTAAATATGATTTAAAAATAAAAGCCTATTTAATTAATAGTATTTACTTAATTTTATATTTTGTTTACTAATTGAAAAATAAATATTTAACAGGTTGAACATGATTCTACTAAGTCAATGAAGACACTTCTTTTGATTGATTCTGTGAAATCAAGAATGCAAGAAGCAACCAAATCGCTAAAAGTATTTTATATTGTTTGATAACTTCATAATGAAAAATGAAATTATTATCCTAATTAATCATACATGTTTTAACTGCAAAAATATTTAAGATTACAAGTTGTAATATTAGACATCAATAAACAAAATTAATGGTAAAATATAATAATAGTAATAATCTATATTTAATAGGAAGCCGATAATTGGTCAACTTTATCTGCTGATGTGGAAGATGTTTTCCAAACTGGTGATATTAATGCTGTAAGAATTATGATTTAGATAAGAAAATAATGAATTAAAATTTTATTTTGTGATGAAATATATTTTAAATTTTAGATTGCTGCAAGACTAGTTGGCATGCAAAATAGTTTGGTAAGTTGTTTTTCTGTTCTATATTATTTTTATTTTACAAATTAAAATTATATTTAGTATTTTCTTTAAAAGAACTAAATGAGATATTACTATCAGATTTGGTTTGAAACAATTTATTCAGAAAATAGGGTATGTGGGATTGACTGTAATCTTAACTTAAACACACAGTTTTATATATTTTATAAGTTAAGTAAGAAATACTAATTTTAAATTTAAAAAATATATACATAAAATGAAGAATATATAAATTGTAAAATGCCTTATTTCTGATTTTGTGATATACATTTGTTATAAATTTTTGATCATTTAAAAATCAATCAATTCAAGAAGCAATTTCATTAAATTGTAAAATGTGTATGTATCAGGTTGTAAAGGTGAAATGTAATTCTGAAAAAATTTTATTGGTATTAACTCAACAATGATTACAGTCCAGCCTGGTAGGTAATCATCATCAATATCAATCATATCTCATCATCCTTGTTGCAAACTTTTAATCCCAAGAGCCTAGAATGATGGGTTTTTCTTTAAAGAAAGTTTAAAGCACCAGGTGTTGTCATTGAACTGTATATTGTCAATATGGTTCTGCAGATATGAAATAGATGGTAGTCGGTGCCAAGTCCAGGCTGTGAAGTGAATGAGGCAGAACCTCCCAGCCTAAACTGGTCAGCTTCTCTAAGGTTATCTTTGATCTATGTGCTGGCACATTATCATGGTGTTATTGGACTTTGTTAGCTTTTGGACAAAGTTCTTTGATATTGGTGATCCAAATGTTCACAGTAGACTTCTTTTGTAGCAGTGCTATTATTTGGAAGCTACTCCATCATGATAATGCCAAACAAATACAAATAATTGCTTTATTCTGCTCCATTGATCCTTTGACATTTACAACAGCTGGTTGTCCTTTGTTCACTTTGTAAATGCTTTAAAAAATGCTTTGCAGATGAGATTGTGAGTCTTCATTGCATTGTGGCCACTTTTGAAGTGATAGAGCAACAGCTTATGAATGTGTTGTTTGGAAGTTTCATATTGTCATGCATTGTTGATGCATCTATTTCCAATGAAATATTTAATCTTTCTTTGATTATTTTACTTATATACCCACATCAAACATTATTATAAAACATAAATATGCAAGCACATTTTAGATTCAAACATTTTGTTAAAAATAAAATGAAAAGTATACTTTTTATTTATACAGTTTAATATCATCTTTTTCTAGATTTGATTCATTTTTAAATTATTAAAAATTTTGTAACAAATACATTTCACAAAATGAATAAAATATTTTGCAATGCATATATTCTTTATTTATCAAGAAATTGATGATGAAACAAAGAAATTAAGTAAGAACAAAGACTATATAAGCTAATTTTATAAATTGAAATGGAAATAATATATCTTTGAAACTGTCTATCTCAAATCTCGCAGGAATGAGAAAAAAATTTGAGAAGACAGTTTTGAGATATAGAGGTTACTCCACAGTAAACAGTAATACGGTTTATTGGAGGTATGGTTTTTTATTAATACAATAGCAATATAGTACATACCTGTATTAGGTATAAATAAAACATTTTTGACATACCTTAAATGAAATAGTTTGTCAATAGTTTCTGATGTCTGACTTTCTTCATCCAATAAGATGCAAGCCACAGTCATAACTTCAGTGGTTTTGCAGATTTCAAAAGATGCAAAATATTGGAAAAGCTTATAGTAGAAAATACTGTGAATTATTTCCAGCACATTTGGATACATGTAATAATTAAGCAGCTTTTTAGTTGTTATTTTAATATGAAATATAATATTACATATTGAAAGAAAAATTTTACATAGCTAAGTAAATAATCTTGACATATTATTAGTGTGCAAAAATTTTTTTAATAAGGTTCATTCTTTTATTAGAAAAGTATTGAAAATTAAATCAGTTGCCTTCTTCAGATTTAAAAGTCAAAAACATTAATAATTTAAAGAATACATTTAAAAATTTTGGGATCTAGAGAGAATAATTGTAATTTGTCAAAAGAGCATGTGTTTAATGTAGTCAAAATTTGTAACTTATTGCCTACCAAAAAAAAAGAATAGAATAAATATTATATAAACTACTAACTGCTGAATAAATATATTTCAAAATNATGTATAAAAATTTGTAATAAGATACATAATGCGGTTATAATAAAATATTAATTTTAATTAATTTAAAGTGTGTTAAAATATGGCAATAGTCGCACAATATGTATTTATATTTTAGAAAATACAAGGGAAGCGGTGCTTCCACCACTTCCAAGGATGGCATGCCACTGCTGTGTAATAACTGTCCTCTTACAGAGCACTTCCACAGAAGAGTCAGTCACATAGATTGGTCACAGTCCTCTAATCATGTACTTTGAATGTTTGCAGCAAGCAAAGAGAACTTGGAAATTTAAAAAAAATTAATGGCATTTCTAGATGGTCTCTTAGATGGACACCTTTGCAGACATGCCAAACAGGACCTCTTCCATATAAGAGGAGGGATCTCACTGTCTGTTACATTTATAGTCAAATTCTTTTAACTCTTTAAACATAGGCATTATTTTTAGTCTAATTTTGTCCATGGAGATAATTGCACAAATAAAATGTTTTTTAAAATTGTATATATTTTTTGAATTTATGATAGAATCAATTTGTTTTTATTTTTAATTAAACATTATACCTAATGATCAATATTATTTTGGTGTGATTTTATAATATTAAAATGTTAACATGAAAATTGCAAATTATTAACATTTTTAAATTATTTTTTAAATCTAGTTCTATTTACTTTGTTAGACAGTTAGCCGTGATTTTTTACTTTAAGAAACAAACTGTGTCCTGTTTACAATAGAACCATAGTTAGAAAGGTTTTAAGTGAATGATCTTTTTCCCCTGAGAGTATCAAGTTTCAACCATGCTAATGCAGCATGTGATGTGATGATTAGTGAAAAAAGTTTAAATTGCATTAATCAAAGGTCAACTGTATATTTTCGTTTTATAATACATATAATGAAAGAAAAACATTAATAAAAAATAAATGAAATCAATAAAAACAGCAAAAAGTGTTACTATGTTGTTCAACATGGAAATAAAATGCCGTTTTAGCAATTTGGTTAATTCTCCATGACATTAACTCCTGTAAAATGGAAATGATTGAACTTTCCACTGGATGAAATCAGTGCAGCTATTTGTAGATATTGTAATGGTGGGGACCAGTTCTCTGATGAAATCTATGTAAAACTTGTATTGAATGTGTGGTTCAATTGAACTTTATGTTTATTAGAAAACAGGTTTATAAATAAAATATATATTTAATTAACAGTTTTAAAATATTAAAAAGTTGGCTCTATCTTGTATCCATAAAAATAACTACTTTTAAACCTATTTAGATGAATCCATTCATAAGGAAAGGGTTGTAAAAAACAGGTCAAGTTAACTCATCTCCAGTTATTGAAAGGTTAAAAGTATCATCTTCATCTTCTCTTCATCTGTTTTATTTGGCACAAAATGTGCCGCATGGTTATGCATAGCATTACCAGGCAGCAGATACAATATAGATTGGCAGAGGGTACATAGGTGAATTACATAAAATACAAGTGCAGAAAACTGCATACAATAAGTAATAATCATAAAAATGGAGGATACATGTGAAAAATATAGAGATAGACAAAAATTTCTACATTATATACAGATGGTGAGCATGAAATACATATAATGGTAGTACATATAATGCATATTTACATAAGGCATTTACAATAGTAAAAAAGAGGCAGCAATGACAGAAACAGATAGTGAGAACTAAGCTGCAGTACAATAGTGATCTTGTTGTACATGGCAATTAACTGCTTGAAATAGGATAAATGTTCTTGTTGTTTATGAGATGCTTGCACTTGCATGGCTAACTCTCCCCCTTGTCCAAGATGGCGAACCTCAAGAAGTGGCGAGGCATGGAGAGCATGGGACAATGGAATATGTAGTGCAGCGGAGTATCAGGAACATCGCAGATGGTGCAGAGATTACTATTATGTAGAGTGAACCTGTGGAGGTAGTTGAAGAAGCAACTGTGACCAGTGAAGAACTGGGTTGTAGTTAAGTCCAGTATGATCCAGGTGGTGTTAAACAGATCCTTAATAATAGGGAAGAACTGGTAGCAGGTAGAATTGTGATTAATATCCCATTGATGTTGCCATATTTGTAGTAGGTTTTCCCAAAGAATATGCTTAAGATGAGAAGGAGATAATTTATCATAGGTCTCCTCTACCTCTGGGTCAGCAGCAGCAGCAGACTTTGCCAAGAAATCTGTACACTCATTGCCAATGGTCCGATATGAGCCTTAGTCCAGGTGATGGAAGTAGCTGTTGTTGGAGTTTACAATGATGCTATGAATGTCATTGGTAACAGGGTGGAGGGAATGACTGTGAATAATCCTGGTAGCAGACTGATTGTTGGTAAAGATAGAGAAGTGCTGATTATTGTAGTTCAAATCTGTCCATTGTATAGCATGCAGAATGCCAATTAGCTCAGCTTGAAATATACTGCAGTGAGATTGTAACCGTTGCTGCTTGGAGAAAATTTCAAGATTGTTTTGTTAGACAACAAACCTGCAGCCAGTACCCACAGAGGATTTAGAGCCCTCCATAAATACATTAAAACAGTTGTTGGTGGCTGGAGCTGTCATGTGGAGCTTGATGAGGGTAGGGTTCACAGAAGCATAGAGGGACATAGGAGTCTCAATTGAATTGGCTGTAATACAGATAGAATCGATGTTGAGACTATTGCCCTGCATCAACTTCACCTTGTTGGATAACATATTAGTAACATTTATGGGTGGTTTTTGGAGATAACTTGCAGGGTTAAGAGCAACACAATAGAATACTCTAGGAAGCATAGAGCTGCATACAATTTAGGTAAGGGGAGAGTTAGATGTAGATATGAGGAAGGCAAGGAGAGCCTGGACTGCCAATGTGAAATTGAGTCTGTCTAAGCTCAGTCTAGCTATATATTCTGATATCTTCACTGACATGTAGAAATTGCTGTAGCACAGCTGCTGATTAAATCTACACATTATGTAAGAAATGGTAGTTTCTCTGCCTTGCCAAATTGCTATTTGGCAGGCAGAGTAACTCTTGTAGATGTACATATGAGGACTTCACTTACTGTGGTTCTGCTGCATCATGCAATTGTACTCTACAGTTATGTAGCTACTCCACACATTTGGACAAGTCCCTGATAAAACTGTTTTCCATTATGCTTCCTTAAACTTCAATTTTGAGTCAACATCATTGTTCTAACTTTATGAGTGCTATTGTAGACTGCTTGACAGTGTAGAGATGCATTTGTGTTGCTACCATACAGGTGCCTCACATGCAGGGTGGTTCCATTTAGTCAACACTATTAAATTATCAACCATCATATAATAAAATTATACAGTGAAATGTCAGTATAAGGAATGTGTTTAATGAAATTTTTGGATCTAGAAACCCCTGCCAATTTCTTATTCATTTCAATGCAAAAATGTTTCAGTTTAATGTTTTTTCATTCAACAAGTATATTTTACTTGTTGAATGAAATACTATAATTAAAAAATTAGGATAATTTAGTTAAATGCATCAGTTTAACATAATGAAAATTCTATATGTTACAAAATAATTGTTTCATTATAACAAAATCTATAAATGCATAAATCATTCATTATTAGTAAATGGTGAATATTATGTCAAACAGTCTGGCAACATTAATTTTAATCTTTGGTTATGGTTTTGTTTTGATGTTATTACTCTACAGTTTATTTCTTTTTAAGTTTATAAGAAAAATGGAGATAAGTCAAAAACAAAAGCAGTTTTCTTTGAAGAGAATAATAATTTGCACGCTATCTAATGTTTTATTACATTAGATAATATGCAAAAAGATATTAAATAAAACGATGTGCCTGATGACATACTGGAATGCTGTGTCACAGATTTTATCGAAAAAACTTTGATTAAAGAAACAACACACAAAAATTAGACTATTTTTAGCAGAAAATAATGGCTTCAAGCAGAAATAACAGTAAAAGAGGTAGGATTCCAACTAATTGGTACTACTACTGTATATTGTTATTTCAGTTGTTTGCTCGTAATATTTTTTGATAATTTTTATTACAGATTAATTTTAATTTAATATAATTTACATTCTTAAAATGTGAAATTTGGTTCCATATAAATTCTAATAGATAAATTGCATTTTTAAAAACTTTCTTAATTCAAAAAGTAAGAGATTATTTTATTATCAATAAATTTTTTTCAATGTTGTATTTTTGACTGTATTTAAATAACAAAGTTTCAGTATATTGAAAATATTTCGATGGTTCCCTCAATTTTGTTATACTGACATTTCACTGTATAATAAAATACAGTGAATTTTTAACTTTAAATAATGAAGATCATTACTTTCATGTTAATAAATTCTTAAAATCTTGGATTAATATTAACCAGTATTGGGGTGTTGATTTCTAGCAACTATTTCAATATCTATTTTTGTAATGTTCAGCATTTATTAAATATATCTAACATTTCCACTAAGTTTTCTTTTCTTTTTTTCTTTTAAATGTAGAATAATTTATGTATTTATTTTTATACTTTCACCATCATTTTACATACATTCCTAAACCATTTTAGATTTATGTTGTAAATTTAATCACTTTTTTTTGTTTAGAATTACATCATATATACAGTATTTACAACAATTCTTTCATTTATGTCAATTCTTTTAACATTTATTTTTAGTACTTTAAATCTTTTACTGTCTTGCTTTTCCTTCATTAATTTGTTGTTTATAAAATTTATTAATGATAATTTTCATAAATAAAAGAAATTAAATTCTATTGAACAAAGGTTCAAATTTAATAAACTTGTTAATAAATGTTAATAAATCCAAAATTTTGTTAGTGTCTTAAGCAGTAGTAAGTATATTCAAAAAATGTTTGAAAATAATAATTTTTAAATATTATAAAATTTTTACTGCCTTTGTTTAGGAAGTAAACAATGCTTTAGAAGTTACTTCTCAACAAGTCATGCAAGTAATTCCAAGGTGAAAATCATTTCATATTTTAATATGCTTGTGAAATGATATATTTTAAATTTTACCAATAATAGTGATGATTTATTTTTATTTATAATTATTGTTTTAATTAATATTTTTATATTTTTAATCATTCATTTTTTTAAACAAATAGAATAGTAAGGGAATTGGATGCAATGAGAGAAGAAGCATTGCTTTTAAAAGAACAAATGAAAACTGTAAAAGATGATATTACAAAAGTAATTATAAATATATTTAATTTATATTTTCTATAAAAGAATTATTGTAATTATGTGTTATTTTTGTTGTTAAATATTTTCTAAAAATTATTTTAATTTTTTAGAAATATTTTAGAATATCCATTTTTGAGAACATTATTAAATAAAAATTATCTATGAGTATATATCTCCCACATAAAAAATTAAATGACAGAGTTTTAACTCTGTCATTTAATTTTTCATTTTACTAATGAGAAGTTAAAGTTTAAATATTTAAGTAAAATACAGTTCTAACCTAACATAGAGTTAAATATAGTAAGAATTCTGTCATAAGAGAGTAGAATAAAAGTACAAGAACTGTATTCAGTAATATAGCATATAATGTAAAAAAGATTTTAATAAATGAAAAAGTAACCAAAGTATGAACCAAAAAAAACCCTACATATGGATATAGAGAGACCTTGATTATGCTCTTTTAACTCAATATTAAATTGGTTGTATTTGGAGAAAATTGAAACTGTGGAAAATTCATTATTTATTATTATTAGTTAATCTAATTAAGAATAATGATGTTCGTTATTATTACTATATTGCTAGTTTCATCTCAGATAAGAATCCCTATTAAAAATTGGCAAATACCATAACCAAAAAGATTTAACCTGCAATCTAATGAACAAAGACCAATTCTTAACTCATTTATATGGTTAATAATATATGTTAAATAACACATAAACATATGCACACAGAAATGTATAGTAATATATTAATATATATTAATTAGTTCATTTTTTCTATATTAATAGTTCATTTTTTGTGACAAAAGTCCTGACTTTTCTGAAATTCTTGTTTTTTTGTGATAAAATTGTGAAGTTTCATTTGTCGCTTTTTTCTTTCCTTAATAAATGTCGGTAGCAGAAGATCACATCCAAAATGCCTCATTTTGCTTTTGCACTCCTTTCAAAATCTGGATCATTCGCTACAATTTGATCAACAATTTTGGTTATCGTTACCAAACTTTTTACTGAGGAAATCTGTAGAGACATTTTTTGGGTTCTTCATTTTCAGAATCACTATTTTCCAGTTCTACATGGATTTCTTGTTCTACCAGGTCTTGAAAGTCATTGTTGCTAAGACTCTCACCAGAAACCTGCAGTAATTCCTCAATATCCTTCTTGTCTACATTTCCTAGCCCTGCTGTATCATTAAGTTGACAATTTAGTCAACCTAACAATACAGTAATAGGCTCTTCTCGTTGAGAATTTTTGGATACCTTCATCCATAACTTCTTCCACACTTCATTCGTTCATTTATCAGTTAATTCTTGCCAAGCAAAGTCAATATTGCCTATGACATTCATGATGATATATTTTTTCCAAAATTGCACCAAACAAACATATATTTAAAGAAAGTACACCTTTTTGCCACCTTTTTCTGACTGGTTTGTGTTCATAAATAATCGTATAATGTACTAATCAATAAAATGCCATGATAATTTAAATCAGCATAAATTTTGAGCTTTTTTTTTAGGCTTCAAGCAGATGGCATGATATCAAATCAGCGTTAAGCAGGGTCTTACTGTATTTATATATAAATGTTTATAAGAAAAACATTTTAACATGTAATTAACTTCAACATTTTATTCTCTTTTCAAATAAAAATTCTATTTGTTTTTTAGTACATTTATGATTATTTTTAATAATATTTTTAAAAATAATAAATATACAATATTAATATCAATATTTTATATTTTTACATTTTATAATAAATATTAACGTGCTCTAATATATTTTTAAAAATATGAATAACATAATAATTTTTTTTTTTTTGAAATATTGTTTTTTTGAAATGTTGAAAGTGGAGGTGAATATCCCATATTATAATTATACGAATGAAAACGTGCCCAACGCAGTGCATAAAATTCTACAATGGGGACTTAAGTACATCCCGCCTACCAACACCAACCTCTTCCAGTTGATCCCGGCTACGTTAGCAGCACTCAAGTCTTGCCAGAAGGACCCTACATGTTCGCAAATGGAATTGTTCGTAATTACAAAGCTTGCTACGGCAAAACAAAGATCCAGCAAGCCCAATGGTTTTGTGGACTGTCGAGTGGTAGAACACTTCCTTGCGAAAGCCAACTTTAGACTCCTAATCTCTGACAAGGACCGGAGGTTTTGTGCTGTGCAGAGAGAATGACTTTTTAACCAGGGCCAACGAATTTCTAACGCAGTCACATTCCTCGGAGATGAGTGAGGACCCTACGCCGATGGTATTAAGGAAGGCAAGAAGAATCATCGCCTTACCAGGTGTTTCCTCAACCCTAACGGGGTTGCTCGACCCCCCCTCCAATGTTGCGTGTCCAAGGTTGTTCTTTCAGCCAAAAACACATAAGACAAACTGGCCGTTACGTCCTCTGGTAAACAAACGGTCTCATCCCACCTATTATTTAGAAAAAGCGCTTGCCAAATTCCTTCGCGCAATAGTTCCGGAATCCCCATATGTCACTCCCTCTTCTGTAGTTGCTAAATCCACCATTGCTTCAAGTATTGGGGCACTACAGCCATGCACCTATACCTTCTACAAGCTAGATGTAATATCCTTATATCCTTCTGTGCCCACCTTTGAGGCTGTAATGCTGGCTAATTCGCTGCTTCTAAAAGAGGGCTTTAGCATCCAACAGGTGCTCGATATACGTGATGCCCTCACCTTCGTCACCGAGCACAATTACTTCTGTTTCAATCGAAAGATCTATTTGCAAAAACAAGGGGTCCCAATGGGTTCCCCTTTATCCGCTATCCTAGCGGAACTTGTTATGAGAGAGATAGAGCGCAGAACGTTCGATTTCCCGCTTGCCATCCATTACCCGAGACTGTATTTGCGTTATGTTGACGACATCCTCATAGCATGGGAGGACACAGAGGAGTCGTTCCTCATCTTCATGCAACAACTCGCAAGTATATATCCTTCCATCAATTTCACTTGGGAAAAAGAAAGGGATGCGGAAGTAGCGTTCTTAGACTTGCATATACGTAAATTCGCGGAAGGACTACAATTCTCGGTCTATCACAAATCTGGCATGGCCCCGCACATTATACCAGCTGAGGCCTTTCAGCCTTCTCGATACGTTAACACTGCCATTGCCTCCCTTGTCAGAAGGGCTTATTTACTGTCGTCTACGCAGGAGCTGATAAACGTCGAATTAGAGATCATCGATATGGCGGTACGCGCTGCGGGCTTTTCACGTGCAAAGTTTACGTATGTGCTCAATAAGGTAAACAAGGCACTGTTTCCATGTACTACTTTATGCAGCAAAAGAGAATCTTCAAAGGTTCAAGTAGCGTTGCCTTACTTTGGACCCATATCTTTACGTATCTGCAGAATCTTTAAGCAGCACAACCTTGTTCTACCTTTAACCCCACTTCCAAGCCTACGCAAACTTATTTGCAATGATAGAGACAAATTTTCCATTCTTGAGAAATCGGGGGTCTATGCTGTACCGTTGGAAAATCAGGCAATGGGAGTAAATACAAGATATATCGGGGCCACCACTAGAATGCTTTCCAGCCGCCTTGATGAGCACCAAGACGATGTTATGAGGGGAAGACACACCACCGAGCTCGCAAAAAAGGTACTTGAGCAGGGTTACAACCCGCTATGGTCCCAAGTGGTTATGCTCAAGAGCTGCAAAGATCGAAAAACTGTTTTTATATGGGAATCTCTCCTCACTACCACCTTGGACACTTGCAACACCCCTACCCTTGAGCTGCCCAGTGTATGGGTCACGTTGTATAAGCGATTAAGCGAGTACTCGTAGTCTCTAGAATGCATGCAGCGAGAGCATAGCTCTGCGCATGCGCCAGCTCGCACTTCACGGAGCTATCTGCTCGTTCGGCTTTCGAATTATGTTTAAATTTCTACGTGTTCTTAACGGCTTTAGCACAATTTCAATTTATATTACGCGTTCTATTTTGTGTTCGATAATTTTTGTCTAAATCGCCTGAGGACGACGACAATAAGCTCGTCGAAAGTACTAGCGATAATAAAACGCATATAACGCCGAACTCAGTGTTTTTGTTTTTGTTTATTA
>NW_019384850.1:413055-421265 GCF_000671375.1 Centruroides sculpturatus
TGAGCTGTTCCGCGACGAAAACAATGTTGAGCAATGGCAATGTCGAATGGTGACACTCGGTAAGTAATCCTACAATTTTTTGTTTATAGCGTAGTTTATACGGATTATTCCCAAAAAATATATACGTATTTTGGAAATGTTGAGTCGGATTAGTCTAGAATCGATTAATTTTATGGAAGAAAATCTTTCAAACAGCCGTAGTCCGTAAACTTCACACGTGTCGGGTTGTGATTGGAAGGATTCGTAAGAAAGCGGATTCCTAGAGAATGGAACGTATCTCTATCTTATAGGGGGGTCGACTGTATATAATATAGGAATAATAATAATAAAATTGTTAAAATGTTTATAAAAATTGTAGCTAATAATAATTATAAAATTTAAGATTTAATCCTAAAGTCAGCTGAAAAGATATGCATTTTTGAGTTTTGTAGAACAATATCATATAAAATTGTAATTACTGCAATAGTTTGCTATTAAACTGTGAGTATTAAAACATATTAAAACATATTTAAAAATATTGGATGAATATTACAAGGTCTCTGTAAGTCCGCACGAAAAATATAAATTTTGAGGTTAGCGGTAGACCAACACACAGCTGTTAGCTAATGACTTCTAGTCATTAGCTAACAGCTGTATGTTGGACTTACAGAGACCTTGTAATATTCATATATTAACAGCAGTCATAAGAAATTTAATTAAAATATTGGATGAGTTGTCAAATATCATTATTGTGGTATTTTCTCAGAGAATATTATAGTATTATTGTATATAGAAAATAATACTTTAATACTCTCTGAGGAAATAATAAAATAAACAGAAGAGAAAAAAATGTTTGTAAATTTATTAAATATTATAAAAATTTGAAAATTTTATCATATTTCAAATTATACAACAGATAAAAAAAAATCTTATTTTATATTAAAATATTTATCATGAAAATAATACAATATATAATGATAGAAATAATCTTTTTAATTTCAGAATTGTCACAGATGTATGTAAAAATTTTTCTTGATATTAAGAGACTTCCACAACTTCAAAAATACTATCACAATTGTCAAAAGGTATTTCTTGGTAATTTATTATGATAGATAAAAAAGTTATATACTTAATAATGATTCTATTATATAGCATATTTCTTAAATATTCTAAAATACAAAATATATAAATAAATAAAATAAAAATAAATTATTTAATAACAGAATCAGTTGTTAGAACAATGGCGGTTGATAGTAGAATCTGATCCTGAAGAAACATTTAGTGATTGGATAAGTAATTTTCATGACATTTTACTTTCAACATGGCATTCACAGGTACCATTTGAAAACATTTCTTTATTTTTAAATATGTTTTAGAAGATTTTATTTACTTTAAATTTAATATATAGATGAATTGGTGCAGCCAAGTATTTTTGGATCTGCCAACTGTACAGATATTATGTGAATTAATTGTGGATGTTCTCTCGAGTCTTGATCCATCACTTTCATCATGTATAGAAACTGCTTTCAAAGAACATTCTTCTCCTCTTCTTTATTTAATTGATCTTAAACAGGTTTATATCTCATTTTAATTGAAAGTAATGTATTTTAATTGAAAACATTTGCTTTAAAATTTAATAACTTACAGACTGTAGATAGATTTGCGAAGAGTTTAGAAGTTGCAATTCAGGGTATTAGTTCAGGTAAGTTAATATCATTTACATAATAATAATAATGTGTAATTATTAGAAAAATTTAAGTTTTTATTTCAAATTAATGTAATATTTAATTTATGTACTATATTTTGCTATTTAAAATCAAATATAGTTTATTGATTTGTTTTTTTACTTTAAATATTCATTAAATAATTGGTATATGAAATACACTTTATCATATTTTCTTATTGATGTATTTTTTCAAGTTTGTAGATTTTGAACATATGAATTATATATTTGGAAAATATTACTTTATAGTTTTATATCTAAATATATTTTCTCATTTATTGCATTTAAAAAATTTATTATTTATTCAATTTTATAATGCTCACTAGTGACTGAGTGGATAAAATCAATGAATACTGTTTATCGGTTGTGGGCCAGCTACAAGGAATTTTCTGAGTTTTCTTCATGTCTAAATGAGTTAGATAGATGAAAATTGAGATCAGATGTGGAAAGCTTAGGAGCTGGAGGCTCCAAGCAACTGTATATGATCTTCTGGTCTGGACCAGAAGTCGTATTATTTCAATTCAATATTTTTACCTTACTACGTAGAGTTATAAATTTGGTATAAAATTGATCCTTATAATAAACTGAGATCAGTAATATATCACTCAACTCAGCATTCATGTGCACAGTATTCATCTGATCTTACATTTTCTTTGATAAAAATCTTGTAAAAAATACTGTTATTACAGAGGAAAGTAATTACAGATTTAGTGTTAAAAGTTATATTTATAAATTAAAATATGATTAAAAATTGCAGCTTGTCATTATGACAATATCACAATAAATAGACTTTTCCCATAGAAGTCCCCCAGAAGGCACTTCTGGGAAGATTGCCCATGTGTTGCATTGTCTTATTTCACCAATCCAATTCAATTTTATGATATGTGACATTTTTATTTAAAATGAAGTTGGTTTTCTGGATCTTAACAATCAAACCCTATCTAAAGATTTTTTTGAATAGGTTGTTTCATTTCATTGATAACAAAAAATAAAAATGTTTGTTTGTTTATGTTTCTTTTAATAAATTAACCTTTCAACAGTGGAATAGTCAGATATGGTGCTACCCCTTAGTAGTGGAGAATAAACATGCAAAATTTTTAGAGTATTTTTCCATACGTTTTTTCTCATTACTGTTTCGGAAAAAGATTTTGTAAACAGTTATGTCTAGTAAAGAAAAGTCTTTTTTTATTGTTACATAATTCGTTTTTTATGTGAATTTTTTTTCACGGTAGTTTCTGGCTAGTTTTTGGCAATACCCTTAAAAGAATTTGATGTATATATACATCCCTCACCACTGTCACATGATCGCCCTAGATGTATATATACGTCCCTCATTGCTAAGTGGTTAAAGTAATTGATTTGTACTATTTAAATTATTTTTTTTATATAGATCATTTAAAAAGTGATAATGTTGCCACATTAGCCCAGTCCCTCTATGCCTCATACAGACCATTTATTGATGAGTATTCTATATTAGAAGAAAATTTATTGCTTTCCAACCTATGCTCCTTGAGTGTGGTAAGTAAAGTTTAATAACAACAAATATATGCACTTTTTGATTACAAATATTCTTTAAACAGTAATACCCCGAACTTATGCAATAGGTGGAACCAAGTGATAACCGTGTAAGTTGCGGTGTAATTTCACAATTTGTGTAAAATCCAAGTTGGATGTATGTAAGCTAATAAATGTTCTCATTAATCTTATCTCATCTTTTGATTCGTTCACGGTTACAAGAAATCACCCCATAGAGTCTCTCAAATCTCTGTAGATATAACAAACACCGAACATGAAATAAATTGTAGCTATGTGTCAATTCTGCACAACATGTCCGAACATGTAAGCTGAACAATAGTGTGGGGGGAGTGAGTAATCAAGAGTTGCATGGCACTCAAACAAAAGACAAATCAACGAGATTTGAAAATCACGTAACTCCGGGTTCGCATAAGTTGGGGTAGCGTAAGTCGAGGTATTACTTGTATAAATTTTAGATCTAAAAATGTAAATATTACTTATATATAAAGTTTGTATATTGCTTATTTATATACACAGGATGTGCACAAATTATTGGACAATTTCGTAAGAATATATTTTCACTAATATTGAACAGAAATGTATGATATTACTACCATTTGAAAGTGTTTATAGTACATTTATAGTTTTGTACTGACCTTAAATGCATTTTGATATGTGGCATGACAGATGTCCAGATGGTATTCCCATTCTCACCAAACCTCTCAAGCATGTCTTATGTGACATTTCCGATAGTGATGTGATGCACTGTTTCAATTCTGGTAATGTTGGAAACAGAAGAATGTAAACATTATCCTTGATGACAATGGTTTTGTCCCTTCACTTCCAGCAACTTCCAAATCTATTACATCCATAATCCATACAAGGTCTGTCTGAAAAGTCCACAAACTTTGCAAATAGAAGTTGTTTGCACTTAGCTAGTCAGTTTTGTCACCTTTGAAGTAGTCTCCTCCTGAGTATTTGCACCAAATCTTGTGTTTCTGCCACAAAAGGAATGCTGCTTTTGGGATGATGCACAGATCCGCTAGCAAATTTTCCTTAATTGCATTAATGAATTCAAAATTATGACTTTTGAAAGCAGATTTTAATTTAGAAAAGAAAAAGAAGTTTGCTGGATCTAAATCTGATAAATATGGAAGTTAGGGAACAAGTGATGTCAAATTCTTGGCCATAAACTCTTATAAGCAGTGATGAGTGAATGGTTGCATTGTTACAATGGTGTTCTCTAAGCAGTTGGGCCTTTCTTCTTCTTATCTTCATGATGTTTCATCACCTCCAGATAGTATTCCTTGTTGATTATCTTCCCTTCTGGAAGAAATTTACAGTGAACATTTCCTTTGGAATTCATCAAAACAGTAAGCAAGACCTTCACATTTGACCGAACTTGTCACACCTTTTCGGGTCATGATGAAGATTTTTCCACCCACTGTGATGACTGATGTTTTGTTTCCATTTCTTATCCCCAGTGATATTTTTTTAATGAAATTTTCATCAAACCTAGCCTGTCCCAGAAGTTCTTCACTCATACTAACTGAAAGAAAATTGAAAAACACATTCAACACATGTTTACACAAATTAACATAACATAACATAACAAATGAAGATACAACAAACTGCTTTTGGCAGATAGTACACACAACTTGCTGCTAGAGAACTGTGCAAACAGCATTCAGATTCGGTTCTTGATTGGTGTATAATGTAAAAAGTTTGCAAACTTTTCATACAGACCTTTTATGTTTAGAAAATGCTAAGGTGAAATATATTACAAATTTATTACAGTTTAAGATACTTTGTGTATGAATCACTTTTATGTTTTATACATCATCTTGAAGCTTATTTAATGTAGATGAGTTCTTTTGCATCAATTTTACTGTTTAATTAATTTAAAGTGTAGTGGTGCCTCAAACTTCAAATTTAATTCATTCCAGGAGGCCATTTGAACTCCAAATCATACATGTATTGCTTTCACACTTTGTGACAAGTTTCTTTTTCATTTTAGCCTTTTTCAAGTCTTCCTCTTACTAGTTAGACTTTGATGCTTTTTACTCTTCTCAGATGCCATGGTTAATCAGTAAAGGTTATATTGGGTTGAACAGAATGTTTTTGCATATTTTTAACAATTGTCATTACTTAACATAAATGTGTGATTTAATTATAACAATAATGCATTTTAATATATTATTGCTAATTTGAGATTGTATTCTTCATTCAGAAGTTTATTTTAGGCTTTGAGTGCATTTTTCATTACACACACAGTTCAAACTCAAGCAATTTTTGTCAAATGTTTTGTTCAAACTCTGAAGCATTCAAAGTTAGAGTTGTTCGAAGTACAAGCACCACTGTAATTAGAAGTAAAAATGTACCCAATTTTGCTCTTGCCACAGGGACACGACACTCCTCTGCCATTCCAACTATTGAATCTACCGTTCAGGATAAAAATACTTTTAAGAATAACTTCTTGAGTTTACATTCTTTTATTCATTTCTAATTATTTTTTCATTCTTATTAATTACTGACTCTTTTTTTAATTTTGTTATTAACATAAATATTATTGCAAATTAAATTTTGTTCAGAAAGACTGACATCATTTCTTTTGAATAAAATGGCACCTAAGCAAAGAAGAACTGTCACAGATAGACAAAAAATAAACAAAAAACTATGTTCAAGTTGAATGTTGTCATCTTAATTTGCATGCAGAAATGAGTACCTAACTATAAAGGTATTTACATGGTTATTCAAACCTTTTCAAAGAAAAAAACATCACACGATGAGGAAAATATGGACACATGTTTGCTAATATTAATTTTTGTTAGAATTAACAGGAACAGAACCAAATCTTTGTAGATATCTATCCATCCATCTATACAAAATATACTAAGATGAAATCTACTTCCACTTTGTTAAAGTTCTAATTTTGTATTCTGAGAAATTTTGTTTTATATTAATAAATTTTATCTAAAAAATATTTATTTGCTTATTTTCCCTATTTACTTGTAACTTAGCAAAAATTTTTTACAGTAAAAATTTTGCTGGGTACAATTGGACAAAATACAATAAAAATTTGACTATAATTCTTAAGTTTATAAAATTTGCATACAATGTTTTCAAAACCTTGCTTTTATAATTTAAAATATTGATGGCTGGATGTCCAAGGTAGTTAAGACATCAGCTTTTATTTCTGTGGGAATCCAGGATTGAATCTGGGTTAGCAACTTCAGGAATTTTTCATGGATGGTCAAGCCCCTATTACTCACCATGTGATCACTGCATTATGGGCTTGGCCAAACTAGGGTTGTTCAATTTCCTGGTAATTGTCATTTCCAGGAAAGCAGGAAATAGACTAATAAATCATGAGAATTCCAGGATCAAATCTCATTTTTTTTAAATAAAATCTTTATTGCATTTTAAAAATTGGCCATTGATTAGTAAGAAGTTAGAAAAACATAAATTCAATTTTTGCTATTTACTAATTTTCATTGAAAAAATAAAATAAAACTTTTTACAAAATTTCAAGAAACAAAAAAATTTAAGTAGATAAGTACTAAATTAAAATTAAATATGTTTAAATTAACTAGATTAACTTTGAATAAAGATATTGGGGAAAGAAAGAAAAGGATTTCTAATATATAACCTATTTTAAATATCATCTAATTGGTTCATTTTCTTTCTTATCAGCTCATTATTTTTTGTGTTTTTTAATATTTATTTATAATATTTTTTATCATTCTTTGTGTTTGGGATGATACATTATATTTATGACTATTTTAGCAATATTATCTTGTAAAATTAAATTATTTTAAACTATAGCAGATTTACTGTACTTGGTAAACAATTTCATATGTTATGAATGCAAAATTAGATTGTTACATGTTTGTTGAAAAACTTACAAATTTCAGCTTTACTTCTAACTTTAATTAAAGTAAAGATTATTGAAATCTACTTCATTTTATAGTGAAGAGCAGGGATCTCAAACTCAAACACAGCGAAGGATCAGTCAAATAGATGTATATCAGATGCTGGCCGTATTCATTATTATTCAGTAAACCAAAACATAGTGTAAACTATTTTTAAAAAAAGGCCCTTTTGCTGAGCCATAAAGCTTGCCATAAAGCTTGGTGACAAAAGTACATAAACTTACATAAAGTACATAAGACAAGACTTACATAAAACAGAAGTTTGAAATTTTTCTGTTTTAATTCCCATAAGATATTCATTTATAGAAAAGAAATCATCAAGACTGCAGGCTGGATATGAAGCCTTAACAGACCATATCCAGCCCATGGGTCACCAGTTTGTGATTTCTGGTGTAGGAAATGTATTTTTGCATATTTTTGGTAATTAATTTTTTACTGTATAAATATTTGATCATCATTGTGACAATAGTATTTTTAATAGGATTTTTTAATTAATTAAAAAATTATTACCATTCATTATAGTCTTGTTATAATTCTCAACAATAATAATTTCAGAAATTAAGATTTAGATATCATAACAGTTTGGATTTGATAACATAAACCTGTTAATAAATTTTTGAATGATAATTTACTAATACTGAAATTAATGTTAATAAATTTTGTTTTTACAGAAAAATAGTGTGTTAAAGTTTCATAAAATAATACTTTCTTGTGTAAAATGGTATTATCTAACAAATATTTAAAATAGTAAACAAAATATTATACAGTAGAACCTCCATTATCCGGACCTCCATTATCCGGATTTTCGATTATCCGGATTGTTCAAAATAAACAAAAATTTTACGACTTTGCTGATTTGCACTTGGCGAATTACGACACTGTTTATGTACGTGATGGAATGCATAACTTTTTTTGTTTCATCAACGTCTCACCCAGCACAGTGGTCGTAAACTCTTAATATATTTTACGTAGTAATAAAAATATAACTTGACATACGTATTTATAAATAATTTATATTCAAATTACATCATTTCTATGACCAAGGGCGGCGTAAGGCATGG
>NW_019384850.1:430180-463899 GCF_000671375.1 Centruroides sculpturatus
TGTGTAAAAAGTCTGTATCTGTATGAATGTGTAAAGAAAGTGTTCTTCCACCTCCTCCTCACAACATCTGACTACCCGGCATAATTGGTGTCTGCTCCATTTTCATTTTTTATGGTACAGTACGGTTATTTTATGCTGCGGAACGAATTATATGTTTTAACATGTATTTCTATGGGAAAATGCGTTTCGTATAACGGACGTTTCACTTAACGGATGTGCACCTGGAACGGATTAAGTACGTTGTACGAGGCACCACTGTATATTGTGTATTTATTTATGAAATTAGGTGAATTTGACAGCTTTATAAAGTTTAAACCGTTAAATAAGTTTCAAAGACCCTAAGTAAGGAATAAATTATTTTTGATTTTGGCGTGTAGAGAATATTTTGTTAATGGCATTAAAATGTAAAAAAAAATCAATGATTTTTAATTTAGAAAATATGTTGGCAGTCAGCCGATATTTTTGACACTTATAATCAACAAGAATTAGATGACGAATTGTCATCTAATTCTTGGCTTCGCGTGATTGTCAGAATTGGAAAGACATTGCAAGTTTACTTAATTGTCTAAAAATCACTTTTAAGTGATTATCAGAATAAGCAAAAATTAAAATATATTGTCATAGATTAATTCAAAGTTCTTATATAAAGTCATTGAATATCTCACTTATTACATTGTTTTTATTTAACAGTACAAGACAGTTTAATAATATATATGTTATTATTCTGACAAGTGCAGATATACACATGCGGTAATATACTATGTTGGACAGAAAAATGAATTTTTTAATTAAATAATAGCATAATATGTAGAGGATGAGAAGGCCGTTTCCACTTTTGTTTTGTGATGTGGCCAAACAGACAAGGGCAATTTGAATTATAATGAATTTGGCTTAGTTTAAATAAATTGAATGTAATTTGGTCTGACCAAAATGCAAATATTAAATAACATGTCATAATTATTGCTAGATATTTTATACTAATCTGCTATTTTTGTCACAACTTTGCACAAAATAGCCGGAAGGTACGTCTTAAGATACTGGCTATTGGTAAATTTTATTATTTTTAATTAGCTGAAGACTTCAGGGTGTTGGACGACAGCTTCAAGATATTCAGAAGTCTGTGCGCTGAAATAGGAAAGCTGGTGTTTGACGTCGTCTTCGACAAAATTTGGACGCACATTCAAGAAATCCCGTCGCTACAGGTATTTGGCTCAGAATAAATTGTTTTAATTAATAAGAATGAAATACAAAATTGAAATGACTAAGTTGTATAAATTGCTGTCAAGAATTTACGGCCATTTGTTTGGCCGTCATTGTCACATCCCAATTGTAAAGTGTCCATCTACTGTTCTGTGAATTTTGGACAAGTGAAAAGAGATCCAAGATGCAGAATTCCAGAAACCTTTGGGGTGGTTTGGTGCAGATATATTGGAATTTCATCGACACACCGACAAAATGCCATTTTTTAATATACACGGAAAAAATAGTTTTGATTTGAAATATTAGAATTATATATATATATATATTTTAAATATAGTATTTCCCAGACAAAGAATGGAACTGCACTTGCACTTGCACAGAGANCGAGGTTCTACTGTATTTTGATGATATAATTTTGTATTGCCTTCTATTTTTCAGACTTCAGAAGAACTAATGGATGCTGTTCATAATCTTGGAGATTCAGTATCAAAAGTATTATATTTATGCCAAGAGGTAAATATAAATTTTAAAGATATAATTGTATTATCAGAATTGTATTCTGATATAATTACACGAATAAAATGGAGTAAATTAACAAATAGCTATTTAGGCAGATAATCGATGTCAGCAGTTAACACATGGTTGTGGATATCCGGGACTTATAATAGCATTAAAAGTAAGTTGTTAATTGTTGATTTTTGTATTATCATTGAAAATATGTTTATGACTTGTGTATAGGGATGTTTCAATACTGGTATTGGTATCGATCTTAAGTATCAATACTGACCAGTATCGACATCAGGTATCAAAACTGGAAATCTTGCTGTCACATTCAGTCTTGCATCATCTTCTAGTTGTCTTACTACTGAAAATGTACTGTATACCTTCAGCAGTATTATTATATATTATTAAAATAAAATATTGGTTTGTAAAATGTACCAATTCCAATATACCAATGTATTAGATCAGTATTGGTTACATCTCTAATAATAATAACTTAATTACATTCTTATAAATTAGCAAAATTTTCTATTAATTGTTTATTCATCATCTGATTAATTCTTATTGAATTATTAAGCAATTAGTCTGCAATTTATAGTTGAATTGTGTCTGTTATAAATTATTTGCTGTTGATTTGTAAATAATATCTGAATGATTAATTAATACAATTTAACAGTAATATAAGGAATAATCAAAAATGTTTCCATTTGAGGATTGTGGAATGTTGTAGGTTTATTCCATTTAAAACCATTTATCACTAATGTTAAGGCAACTGTACCATTGACAAACCAGATCAAGATGCTTGTTTGGTAGAAGTCAGTTAATTGCTGCATAAAAAAATTTGATACAGCTCTGTTCATGCGTCTGTGTGACTGGAACTGTCATCCTTTCAAGGTCTCTTTCAGAGGACCAAAGGTATGAAAGTCACATGACAAGATCTGTACTGTATGATGGATGCTCCAGTCTCCTATTTAAAGGCATCCAATTTCTACTTGATGATATTGGTAACATGAAGGTATGTATTGTCATAATCTTCATGGAACTTCACACACCATTCCACAATGGTGATTTTGAACAGGCATGCATTCCCATATACTTTCTTTCATCATTTTGCAATGAATGTCCTTCCACTGCCAAAAGTGGAATAATGTCTTATCGGTCTGATTTGGATGCATTTAGTAACAATAATGCCATCAATATTTATACTGCATGTTCCACTCACAATCCTTTGTGCAATGTCAATCTTAATAATCACATAGCTAAATCACTGGCTTTACATCAACTCACCTTTGACAACAGACACATAATAAATGCATCACCAAATAACATGTTTTCAATCATCCCTTACCTTATATATATATATATCTATAAACCAATATCTACAAATCCATTGTAGATATTGACTTACATAATTGGCCAAAAACTCCAGTAGTTGTTGGCCTAGCCATTATATCATTTTTCTCAAGCTTTTTCTCAAATAGCTAACAATTGTGGCAATTATTCTGAATATAAATAATCTAAGCTGCCTTTAAGAATATAAATAAGTTCAGTTTATGAAAATTCAAATACTAATTAACATTTGATAATCCTCTATTAATCCTTTGTCCTCTAGTCTATTAATGTTTATATTTTTTTAATATTTTTACATTTATGTTTATGCAGATTATGGCAGATTATCAAATATTAATGAATACTGAGCTTATGAATATGAATATATAAGTTTAGATTTTTGTATATGTTACAAGAAATCTTAAAATATATCCAAAACTCATCCAAAAATAACACAAATTGCAGTGAAAATTTGATATAACTTCAATAAAATATTTAATGTTAATTTAATTAGATGCTGTACAGACAGTATGCAGAACAACATAAAATGGTATTAAACGAGTTGAAGTCCATCAAGAAAAAGCAAGACCATGCCAAAATTGATGATAATGATTGGACGCTGTTTCAACATGCGTTACACATATTACAGATTACTGGTAACTTATGGATATAATTGAAATAAATTTTCGATAATAAATTTGTTTAATTATCATATTTTCTGGTGTAAAAGACACATTTTCTTGAAAAATACCTTTGAAGTTTTTTAATCTTTTAAGAAGTTTTTTAAAAGATTGATTTTATTAAAAAAGNGAATGGTTGACATTTTCCGGGATGATGATTGAAATATGCTTAATATTGGAACAGTTAAAATAATTAGTTTCTTTGGGTGCAAATTGCTAAGTCGAAACAGATCTGTAAAATTTATTGTTTATGCCTATGGGTAATGACAGAACTTAAGTTTTATTTTTCTACTTATGTTATTTTTTTGTTAAAAAAAAATACTTCTTGCCTAAATTTAAATTTATTTGAATGTATTGGAAATAAACTTAAATTTCAGCTTATATGACCAGGAAAAATCTCAAATTAAGTTTTTCTGACATGTTACTATATTGGAAGTAATGTCTTTCTACTTCTACTTTACATCAGATAATAAGAAAAGTAATCTACTAAATTTTTTATAGATGTATTTTATGTATTTATTGTTTTTGTGACTCAGAATTCCTGGAAATATTCTAAGTTTCATTAAAAGGAGCAAATTTTCTGATCATAAAAGAACTGTTGATTCTAAATCTTCTCACAGCCGGTTATATAGTAAATAACACCAACAAATCTTTATAATTACCAGCAAATAACGTTTTTAATATACTTTGACAAGTGCTTTCGATCCTAATTGGGATCTGCTTCGGGTCAAAACATTCTATACAAAAATTTGGAATGATTAAGGGTTAACCCTTCCCTTCCCAAGTAATCCAAAATATCTGTGCTTTATTTCCTGTAATTAATTAAATTTTTTTATTAATTAATTTAAAAAGTTATTTAAAAAAAAATATATAAGGTTAAAAATGATTGGGAAAATTTTTTTTAATGGAAAAACACTCCCTGCAGCTATATCATTTTACAAGGCGCGAAATTTCACACATGCAATCTACATTGTTTACAATCTGAATGACCTTGAGAACAGCTGATGGTAGCTTTCCTGGGTTGTTTACATGTATGGTTCAGGGAAAGACTGGTTTAAAGCAGATCTAGTTTACTGCATCTATTCAAATATAACACAAAATTTCCGATTTTTATGCTATTAAAATATGGGAGGACTGAAAAAAGTATATATAAAAAATTCTACTGAACAAAGAACAAAAAAAAACCTGCTGATGTCATAGAAAACATCCAATAGCTTTTAAAAAATTTTACGGATGTCAAATCGGTCAAATAGAAGTTTAGAACGATTTAATTAATTTGACAAAAAAATAACTCCCATAAAAAACAATAGCACAATTAATTAGCTAATTAATAAAATGTTATAATTTTTGTGGCAAAAATAATTTGAAAAATCGGCATAGGTCATAGATAACAATGTATATGTACTGGTTCATGCATTTTTGGAAAAGTTAATAGTTACAAAAACCGATCCTTTAGTAAATTTATAATGCTTTGCAAATTGCCTGAGCTATCTCGGGATTGGGATTTAAGTGTTTTTTTTAAATAGCCAATGGAACTACCATTTTTCAAAATAACCTTGTAAACCCTATCTTTCCTAGAGTTAACAAGATTTAACAGCATATTTAAATTGATTTTTCCCTATGCAATAATTATTGCAGCTTTGAGTTTTTCAATACTGTGGTATTTTCCTCCTGCATACATATGCAGGAGGAAAATACCACATCCTAGCTGTTAGACTCCATATATTTTCTAAGGGGTTCAAATCATGGGAATAGGGAAGCCAATCCAGGATCTGAATGCCATTATCCAGTAACCACTGATAAATGAAATTTGCTTTGTGGATTGGTACATTATCTTGTTGCAATTGCCAGAATGGACCACCAATTTTCTCTCCAAATAGTGCTTTTCTATGCTTATACACTAGATT
This sequence comes from Centruroides sculpturatus, assembly GCF_000671375.1. Classification (NCBI taxonomy): domain Eukaryota; kingdom Metazoa; phylum Arthropoda; class Arachnida; order Scorpiones; family Buthidae; genus Centruroides; species Centruroides sculpturatus. Next base: position 435,798 of record NW_019384850.1, read on the forward strand.
TTTTTGTTGATTTTACCATCTGGGAAAGTATGATTTTGTGAACATTAATATCAGGCCCGTGTGCTATTTCACCTAATCATGTTCCTGTTGTTGTTGTTATTTCCCATATAATTGCTGATTTCTGCTTCCTTGTCAACTTGGAAGGCCATCCAAGTTAGTTTTTTATTTCCATATTGCATACTATGTTTAATAAAATTGGCTGTAATACAATGAGATCTCTTCAACTGCTTTGTGAAAGCTCTAGCAAAACTGTGATTTAGCCACACTCAAAGGTAGTTTAGGAAGAAAGGAATAAAGACAATAAGAATTCAGCATAAATTAACTTTTATTACACAATTTGTATACAAAATACTTGCCTTTTAATAAAAATTTTAAAAATTTAGTTACAAATAGGATTACAGTTGCTTTTCTACAAAAAAGTAGCTTAATTATACTACAATAATAATAGCATCCTTACAATAATTATATATTTTAAAAATTAATTTAATAGGTGAAGTACTTTTACAATTAGAAAATTTAGAAGCTAATTTAATTAATAACATAAAAGAAACGGCCCAAAAATTAGGATATACCATTGAAGTTGGAGTAAATAAACTTGAACAATCCTCGCTCGCAGAGAAAAAGTAAGCAAAATTAAAATGAAATTTTTCATTGGTCGATAATGTTTTAATTTTAAAATGCTCTACAATTTACAGATCTCCAAATCCCTTTCATGCCTACGATGAACTTCTCCTCTCGCCGGCTAAAAAACGAGAACTGAGAAAATTATTTTTAAAACTGTGTGATGGTGAGTAATTCTAAAACTGATATATAGTTTATATCCAGAATTTTTACATTTGATTACGTTTATATATATTAAAATTTTCAATATGGCAGTTACATATCGAATTTACATGAACTAATTTATGTTTTTGAGTTATATTTAAAAATACACAAATGATAATTTACTTTCAAAAATGAAACTTTTTCTGTACATCATAAACTATACATAGAATATTTTAGAAATACAAATTACCTCTGCAAGGATTTATTTATTTCTGATGAAACATGCAGCTAACAGTTATTCCATCTGCTTTGAATTATTTATCTTATTTTTATAATCTGTAAAAATGAAGAAGTTTTATGGTTGTGAAATTCAATGAGTATAAGCCATCTATTTGATATTCACGTCTTTAATTCTAATTTGTGTCTGGTGGACTGATACATTTTGATGGAGCATCCAATTAAATTTTGTTTATTCCAGTTTCTTATCGTTTAGGTGAAACATTGTCAAAAAATTATCATCACAATAATTTTAATGTGTGTTTAAGGTTGGAAATCTGCCAGAGCATGGCTCATGCCCAAACTTTTTTCCTTTTTAAAAATCAATTAGGTTACAAATTATTATTATTTAATATTAAAATATTTTAATTATCTCTGATGTTATAAAAATATCAGAATATGTTAGGTAATATTTACTCTATATATCAACAATAGAAAATCAAAATAATTGCATTCAGCAGTTCTTTGAATTGGTTTTCGTGGCTCCTTAAAATTTTCAATCTGTCACTTGTATGGGAATATAATACTTGCATTAACACCACAGATGTTAATGCAATTATTCAAAGAAACAAATTAATTAATGGTAATAATTAATAAATTCTAAATATTCTCTACAGTGCTTATCAGTATGCAGCATATTAATGATTAAGGGCTTGTACACATTAGGCATTTTGCGTTGCATTAAAAGCGCGTTAGCAGCGTACACACTGCGTGTTGGCTCAGCGTTCAACGACCGTTTAGTGGAGCGTGAGCACTGGCTCAGTTTGGAAATGGACATGAAAGTAATTGCTTTGCCTCCTCCATTGTCGCTATAAAAGACAATGGTAGAGGCAAAGAGAATTTTGGGTGCACCCAATATTACGAGATAGACTGACGCATGGAATGTTTGTGACGTTGCATCCAAAACTAACAATATGAACCCAAATTTTTTAATTCTTTTAGAATATCTATAAAATCATTTGACGATGGCTGGTCTCTTTTAGATTTCATCAATAAATAGATCGGTATCAAAATGATCATTCTCCATTTCGGCCAAAGAGCATCCACTCTACTCGAAAGCACGCGACTGAATGTACAACAACATGGCAGCATATATATCTCAAAGCGCGCGGCTGACGCCCACAAAACGTGTGTTCTAACAAAAATCTGTCAACGTGCATTTGACGCACGCTTGGCCAGAAGCACGCGTTTGAGTATGTATACCTATGCAGAACTCTTGGTTCTTTAAAACGCACATTTAAAAACGCCTAATGTGTATACAGCCTAATGGCATTTCTAACTTCAAATTATAAGATTGCCAGATCCAAAAACTAATCTTTGGATATAGGCTGCCTTAAAGAACATTTTCCAATTTGTCAATCTCAATTTTAAAAATACTCTTGAATAGTATGCTATTTTCTATGAATATAAATGGAAAACTATGCAAATAATGGGAGAAATCACTGCTTGAAAATAAAATGGCAAATATGTGTGTATATATACAGTGGTGCCTCGTATAACGTACGCCTCGAATAACGGACGCTGCGAATAACGGACTTTCTGTTTGACTGTTACGTGACTCGAGCAACGGACTTGCTGCGAACAACGGACTTTCCGTTCGGCAGTTACGTGAGATGAACAATGGACTTTCTTCGAACAAGTGCGAATGATGTTTCCACTCTTTTGCCGTTGCCAATGACAATCTGCTATTTTAAGGATATATTAGTATTATTAGAATATATTATTAGTATATCTGAAGTAGAAATGTAATGAAATATATGTTGATGATTTAAATAAGCATTAAATGTAATGTAATACAGTATATGTTGACGATTCAAATAAACGAAATGTAATTGTGTAGATGCCGAGGTGGCGGGACGAAAAGAGGTTGTAAAAAACAAACGGAGCGAGAGTAGCTCGTAGAAGTGTTTAGTGATCTTAATTAATAAAGAATTATTCGTATCATATAATCTGGCAAGTTAAGTCATTTATAATGCATCATGGCTTCTAAAAAAACAGAAAGGTGATTTCAATTGAAACAAAGCAAGAAATCATCAGGAGTGAAAGTTGACAAAAACTTTCTTGTCGAATGGGGAGAGGTTCAGGAGTTTACCAACACTCATTATCCAAACAGAGCTGAGGCCAACAGGATCAATGATCTCTACGATGACACCTTTGTCCGTCATTTCCGACAGGTGTTAAAGAAGAAAGAGAAACAGACCACCTTGGTCATGTTTTTCAAGAAGCCAGCGGGCAAAAAACAAAGGATGGAACAAGAGAAGTTGACCCTGCAAGTTCCGGTAGCCTCTCCTGAATCTGACTCCGATTAAAAAACAATAAAAAAAGACCCGCTGCAATGTGTAAAAAGTCTGTATCTGTATGAATGTGTAAAGAAAGTGTTCTTCCACCTCCTCCTCACAACATCTGACTACCCGGCATAATTGGTGTCTGCTCCATTTTCATTTTTTATGGTACAGTACGGTTATTTTATGCTGCGGAACGAATTATATGTTTTAACATGTATTTCTATGGGAAAATGCGTTTCGTATAACGGACGTTTCACTTAACGGATGTGCACCTGGAACGGATTAAGTACGTTGTACGAGGCACCACTGTATATTGTGTATTTATTTATGAAATTAGGTGAATTTGACAGCTTTATAAAGTTTAAACCGTTAAATAAGTTTCAAAGACCCTAAGTAAGGAATAAATTATTTTTGATTTTGGCGTGTAGAGAATATTTTGTTAATGGCATTAAAATGTAAAAAAAAATCAATGATTTTTAATTTAGAAAATATGTTGGCAGTCAGCCGATATTTTTGACACTTATAATCAACAAGAATTAGATGACGAATTGTCATCTAATTCTTGGCTTCGCGTGATTGTCAGAATTGGAAAGACATTGCAAGTTTACTTAATTGTCTAAAAATCACTTTTAAGTGATTATCAGAATAAGCAAAAATTAAAATATATTGTCATAGATTAATTCAAAGTTCTTATATAAAGTCATTGAATATCTCACTTATTACATTGTTTTTATTTAACAGTACAAGACAGTTTAATAATATATATGTTATTATTCTGACAAGTGCAGATATACACATGCGGTAATATACTATGTTGGACAGAAAAATGAATTTTTTAATTAAATAATAGCATAATATGTAGAGGATGAGAAGGCCGTTTCCACTTTTGTTTTGTGATGTGGCCAAACAGACAAGGGCAATTTGAATTATAATGAATTTGGCTTAGTTTAAATAAATTGAATGTAATTTGGTCTGACCAAAATGCAAATATTAAATAACATGTCATAATTATTGCTAGATATTTTATACTAATCTGCTATTTTTGTCACAACTTTGCACAAAATAGCCGGAAGGTACGTCTTAAGATACTGGCTATTGGTAAATTTTATTATTTTTAATTAGCTGAAGACTTCAGGGTGTTGGACGACAGCTTCAAGATATTCAGAAGTCTGTGCGCTGAAATAGGAAAGCTGGTGTTTGACGTCGTCTTCGACAAAATTTGGACGCACATTCAAGAAATCCCGTCGCTACAGGTATTTGGCTCAGAATAAATTGTTTTAATTAATAAGAATGAAATACAAAATTGAAATGACTAAGTTGTATAAATTGCTGTCAAGAATTTACGGCCATTTGTTTGGCCGTCATTGTCACATCCCAATTGTAAAGTGTCCATCTACTGTTCTGTGAATTTTGGACAAGTGAAAAGAGATCCAAGATGCAGAATTCCAGAAACCTTTGGGGTGGTTTGGTGCAGATATATTGGAATTTCATCGACACACCGACAAAATGCCATTTTTTAATATACACGGAAAAAATAGTTTTGATTTGAAATATTAGAATTATATATATATATATATTTTAAATATAGTATTTCCCAGACAAAGAATGGAACTGCACTTGCACTTGCACAGAGAGTGGAGGATTTCGAATGTGCATCGCCACTGCTATAGCAAGCTCTATAGATCTGTTGCCTTGCTATAGCAAGGCAACAGATCTATAGAGGCGCTCTACTTAAAGCCAAATAAAAGCTTTGAATTATCAAACAGTGCATACGTAATATGATGGGTTGAAAAAATTTGAGATTATAATATAAGAGATACTTTTAGGTAGAACATATTTGTATTTAGACTAATGACAGATGAATAAATTTTCAGCTGAAAATGGAGACTGGTTCTTAGCTGAAAATTGTAGAATTATTGATACATACAATTTAAATTGCAGATATGGTCAACGGAAAATCCTGCAGGAGTGCTGATGTCAGATCTTCCTGCTTTCAGTTTTTCTCCCCAAGAATACATCACGCAGGTAAAAATATCAGGTTGGTCTTCCGAGCTGGTCTGACATTCACATGATTAAAATGTTTTCCAGATCGGTCAATACATAATGACATTACCGCAGCACATAGAACCGTTCGTCTTGCAAGATAATCCTGCTCTAGTCACAGCTCTGAAACACGAACAGTTACCTTACACCAAGCCTAATGGTGAGGAGTGCCTTCATTTGTCTCTCTCTTTTTTTAATATTTTCGACACTTCGAATCAAATGTGGATTTTCAGATTGCGTTGACCATGTGGCTGATTATTTGCTGAGTTGCATTGCGAGGGGAACATTGCAGATTTACTTCGAAGCCATTCTTAAGATACCACACTTAACCTCGTACGCCAACAACCAGTTAATAACAGATATTGGTAAGTTATATTTATATTTTTTTATGTATTTGGAGACTGTAGCTCCAACCAATAAGCTAATAGAATAGCATATATCAGTACATAAATTTTGGTGTGAAAGGATGCAGAAAAGAATTTTACAAAAACAAATTTTAATTCCAAAATTATCCACTACGTGGTAAACAGCACTTTGAGCTAAGATATGTGATACACCTAGCCTGGTGGAATGCAGCTGAAACCAGGATGTCAACAAATAGGAATTTTGTTTTCTAACATGTTAAAAGGATTAGGTCAGGTGCCCATTGATCATTTATTTATAGACACATATTTCAGTGGCAAGAAACATTACAAAAACAATTTATAAAAACAAAACTAATGCAATGGCTCATTTGGAGAAGTTTGCAAAAACATTACAGAATTTTTGGGGCAAATACATTTTATTAAAATTTACAGTTTACTTTGCATGGTATAAAATTGATTATCAGTGGGGATTTGTTATCTTCTAGGTAACTGACCGAAATAATAATCATCTTGTCAGTGGATTTGTAACAATTTAGCTGCGATTATTTTTTTGTTATAAATGTCCATTTTGTTCTATTTACCACACTGTTGCTCTTTGAAGTTGGTTAATAAAAAAGAAACTAATAATCTAATAATAAATTGTATATATGCATTTAAAACTCAGAAGATCCATTTATAGAATTCCGGTTAGGTGATGTTGCGAAGGGACTTGATGCAGAATCTGAATATTCTTATAGTATTTCCACCAGTATTAAGTTTCCTTCATGTCCCCAGTTGTAAATTGCCAATCTAATCGAATAAATATCTTATATGTTTTCTTCAAATAACCAATTCACAACCACACAGTGATGGTAAATTGTCACAAAGCCAGCCAAGTTACAGTTCCTATTCCTATACAGATTGCTATTGTAATAATCAATTAAATCTATTAAAAAACATATTACTTGGGTAACCACATGATCACATTTGACTTTTGTTTTATGAAATTCCAATTGACTTGTATAAATTTTTGAAGGCTCCCTAAACCTGAGAGCTGGTGAAAAATACAACAGGTCTTAATGTTATGGATTTTTAATACAAAATTTCTCCATTAATAATTATGGTAAACGGCTGAGAATCTGTTACCCGACTACAATTAATTTTCCTTTTAAGTAAACCAGCCATACCCCTTTATAATGGAATCCCACGGGATCGAGCAATTTTTCTGTAGTAGATAGGTTTCTGTCACATATTCAAAAGGTTAATACCCCATATGTAAGTCTGGTCCCTTAGGAATTATGTTGATCTTTGTCTGGTGTAGCTGTTTAAATTTGCTGCAAATCCATTGTCAAAATAACTGGAATTAGTTCCTCCTTGTTGAACTCGGTGGTGACATTAAGTAGAAAATAACAGAAGCCTTAGTAATAAACGATTTGGCATCGAAATTTTGAAATTAATACAGGCAATATAATTGTTTTAACCGTGGCATCTTGCACTTTTGAAGCACTGAGTCTCCAGGTTGACAATTAACGTGCCTTACGGTCATCTAGAGAGAGATCATTAATACTGAGTGGCAGATGCTTTGAAATTCCTTAACAAACCTCAAAGCATCTTTTGCTTTGTTTTTTACATTTGGCATGCTATAGTAATTCCAAAACAGATTCCTTTGTCACTTTTCATCCGATATAAAGCTTCTTTCTCTTGCAGGTTATGTGTGTGACGTACTGGATGATCTGGGTCTCTCTCCTTCTGACAACCTCGGCAACCTGCTTCTATTGCTGAAGGCCTCTTCCCGGGATTACGCCAAGACTGCGCAGGGAAAGCCTGAACATCTGGTCAAAACAGTTAAGGCGATGAGAAAGTTATAAATTAGTGTCTTTTGTACAAATTTCCAATTGCTTTATTTAATTCAATTTGTATACGAAGTTGTACTAAATAAAATAGGTAATTTATAAATGTCTCGTTGGACTAATGCTCTTATGGGAGAGACTCAAGAATCCGTTCAATTACCAGAGAATTACCAATGTTGGGTACATTTTTGGCATAATTTACAAATTCAAACACACAGTTTTTCTTGCCTTAATAAAAGTCTATAATTTTTGGATACAGTGTACATTTTAATTGATATTTATATGCATAAAACGTAGAATTGCCAGCAAAGTAGATGAAAATATCTACTTTGCATATGCAATATGACATTAACAGAACTTTGACTACATAATATAATATGGATTTATTAAGAATGACAAATACAGAAACATTGAAGCAGTTTAAAGCTTATTTTCTTCCCACATTCAGGATTATTATTTGTAAAACTTACACGACCAAACAACTTATGAATCTTAACATACTGATGGGCTTTAATAAGGAAAAGTTGTTTTTATACAATGAAGATAAAGTAGAACAAAGTTAGACATAACAAAAATTAATTTCATTTACCAATACATTTTGGAAATAATCAAAAATTTCATTTACCATTTTAAGTGAAATCAACAAATTAACATGTTAATGTACGAGAAAGGACAGGCCAACGATGTTATTTCGATGCTCGAATGGCATCCTTATTCTGGCAATAACACATATATAATATATATGTAAAAAAAGAGAAACAAAATTGACTTACGAGAAACAATGGATACACTTACAATTATTAAAGTTCGGTGTCTGAAAAATAAAGAATTACAAACCTCTACTTAGATTAGATTTGCATAATGCAAAATTTAAAATATACTAAATTATACAAATATGTAGAATCTAAACGAATATTATAATGATGCTTAAGTCGATGATTTGATTTTAATTAATTTTGGAGAAATATACATTTATGTACTTATGTGTAATGAATATATATATATATTTTTGGTTTTGTGCATTAATATATAAAACTCGTTAAAATATTTTTGACATAAATGAATTCCTTTCGATGCCAAATTTTCATTTAGATCCTACATACCGTCGGTACAGGGTGAAGATGCCAATACCTCCAATGAAAACTAAAATATAATACGTGTTGTTTTTTCCTCCCATTTATCTGACAGCCACTTCCTGTTCCGGTTGCGAATGATTCTCATTGTTTTCTTTATTGGCCTCGTTCATCTCTTCTGAGTCGATCTCTTTGCTAGAAGTGGGAAGAGAGTGAGTGGCTGCTTCCACCGGAACTTCTTTTTCATTAACCAGGACAGGATTGGCTACTTTGACGTTTCCGGCCAGAGCACTCTCCACCACTTTAGATGGAAGAGGCTGCAAAACCACAAAAGTGTCTTTCAGGCAATACTTTTCCACCAACGAATGAATTAAGTCTTGCTTTGATGCCAATCTCCGCATTTTCGACGGCGGAAAGTCTTTCTTGTTGACGGATCGCGACGTTCGTTTGATGGGTGATGTTCTGATGTAATCGTTAAAGAAACCTGATAATCGAAAAAATAATAATTAGATATAAAGTTTTATTCTCAAAATGTTACAAAAAATTTGCATGACTGATGATGATGTTTAAGCAGCCTATTTTATGTGGGACATCCTGTATAATTTAACAGAAAAAAAATACGTAAAATAGAAATTTCAGCTATAAGTTATATATATATATGGTGCAGTTTTCTTTATATTCCTTTTAAAATCAATTTTTCAAAAAAATATTTCCTCAAAAAATTGATGATGAAACTTCACGGGTTAATTCTACAGAAATAACCACCGTTTTTTTTTTGCCTGGACCGCATTTAATCAGAGACAACAGCTTATATAAATATATCCAAATAACTATTGTTGTAATTTGGATATATTTATATAAGCTATTCTCTCTGATTAAATGAGGTCCAGGCAAAAAATCAGTGGTTATTTCTGTAGAATTAACCCATGAAGTTTCATCAATTTTTTGAGAAAATATTTTTTTGAAAAATTGATTTTAAAAAAGAAATTTTTCAATACACAAACACATACAATTTGTCATTGTACAGTAGACTCTTCTCAAGAACAAAAGAATATGGCCAAACAAGGCAAGCATTACAGGTATTTAAATCACGTTTAAAAAATTGGAAATAAAACTACAAATCATCATCTAATTGGTGGTGCAGTTTAAGTGTTAAAACACTTGACCATGGTTTCACAAATTATACTGAACTAGGTGTTTTGTGATCGTTATGTTGGCAAGTTTACAACACTTTACTTACTATTTGTTAGAGATCATGTTATGTTATGGTATGGTGTTGTATTTATTTCAAAGTTACAGGGAAGGAGAAGCTTTAAACAGAGATTTCTCTCCAGTTGCATGTACTACTAAGTAGACTGGCTGACTGGAAATCTTTTCATTTGTTGTCGATATGTCTGGATGTTTTGTGTTTATGGAATCCATGATTAAAAAATAATTATTCAGCTCCTAGTGACCTCAGCTACCATGAGGCTCAATGAGGAGATGCTGTCAAACCAGGGTTTCCCAGGAGCTATACCCTCCTAATGCAGTCAAGAAGAACATATTATCTGATGTGACAAAGCTGTCAACCAGGGACATGTCTGCATCAATCGATTGACTCCAGGCCAAAGTCAAGAATGACTCAATGATCAACCGATTGACTCAAATGGAGCCCGATTTGAGCCTCCCGTTTATATGAAGCAAGGGTCAAAGCAGTGTGTTGGTGTGGCTATATGCCATAACTTTAAGTTAGAATATTCTAGTTTGTAGCTTCTGTCTTTGATTCTTGTCTTTTCCCATTTCTGGAATCTTCTCTTGTCCTCATTTCTACTTCATTTGGTTGATGATTGATGTTCTGAACTGTCACAAAAATGCCTAAGGGCCTAAAGAGGAGAGATAGCAGTTTTCGGACCAAAAAGAAGATTCAGACTGGAGGAGACAGTGGAGGGGAGAGGTTGGTTCTGACTATAGCATGGGACTTAATTTCTTGAAGGCTTTGTGCAACAAAAATCCCGAGGCTTCAGTAAATCGTTGATGAAGACAGTCTTCTTTGATTCCAATAAAGGTATACATTAACATGTTCATGGCGTCAGTAGATAAATGTTTAGGCAGCTGCTGGACGTTATGAGTCACCCATGACTTGTACTATTAAATTAATATATTTTATTGCACCTAATAAAATAATATTGATATATCAAGTATGATGTTTGTGGAATTATGTTATCAAAAAATATGCACCGCCCTATGGAAAAACAAGCAATTATGTCTGTAGCCCTAACTAGACATGTCCATATGAGTCACATGTGCCTCACAACGCGGTGAACGTGTTAACTTCCCCAAAAGGGCAAACAAGAAAATTTCACTGAGAATCATCAAAAGTAATCATCTCCGTAAAAAATGAATTAACCCAGTACTGGTACTCCTCTTTTCCCCTTTCCTTTGTGTATTTTAAATTTCCATTTCATCTCTATAGTTATAAATTAGTTGTAAGAAAATTTTTGTAATATACAGTTGCACACATTTAACAAAATTTGTAAGATGTGGGAATATTTTTATTTTATTGTGAGAGTCCACTTGTCAGATTTTCTTTCGTTTTCTTGGACAGAGCTGGACAAACACCCTAGGATTGGCATCCAAATCCTTTTTTTCTCTTGTGCATTGTGTTATCATTTCTTAGTATGTAATTAAAACAATTCAATTAATGTCTTAATTGTATTGTATTTTCATCCTCATGTCTATTTGATACAACTACACATTTCACATTGGAAACAGGATTCTAGTAGTTGAGGAACAACACACTAATACTAAACCATCTCATCCCTTCACCATGTACAGGAACCCACATCAAAGAGAAAATTCTTATTTGGTTGTCTGTGTTTTACTTGTATTTGCAAAGATACTTACTGTCTAATTTAAATTACTATTTAAGGTTGTAATGGCTCAATTTAGGTTGAATAAATATAGATTAGTAATGAGCAAAAGTTATTGTGACATCGTCACAATCAGGACTGTGGAGTCAGTAAAAATCACTTGACTCCAACTCCTGATAATTTTAGTAGGTCAACTCAGACTCCGGCAAAATTAAATACCAAGTCATTTTATGGGGGCAGAGGTACCCTACTCTGAACTCTGAAAGGAGCCTGGGGAGTTTACCCAAATATTTTATAGTTAGTATTTTTAATGTTTAACTTACATTAATTATTTTTATACAAATAAATATTAAGATTTTAACAAATATTTAATAAGAGATAGGGGAATGATAAAATTCTACATTTACATATCTTTATTCTACAGCATTTCCACTTCAATTTCACCCTTCCAGAAAAGTTAGTCCAACTAAAAAAGTATGCGATCTGGCTACTTCAGCCCCTTGTTCGAAAAAGAAAAATATATACTCTGATCAATTAGTCTGGCTCATTCAGAAAAATAGAGTACTTATTTAGAGCAGAGATAATAAAGGAATGTTTCAAAAATACTCAAATTCAAGTGGGTCAAAATAATTTAACTACTAAACACAAATACTACAAAGAAAACTACATATTTAATAAATTAAATTGCTGCATTTTATATTTAAAATAAATGAATTATAACAAGATATAAAAACATTTAAAAAAATTAATAAATATAAAATAAATTCTCTTTCATTTAAATAAAAAAAACTAAATTAAATTTAAAATGCCAGAGTCAGAGTTGGAAAAAATGTGTCGACTCAGACTCTGGCATTTTAAATTTAATTTAGTTTTTTTTATTTAAACAAAATTCCTCCCGATTCCGACTCCACAGCTCTGGTCACAATGTCGGGCTGCAATTCTTAATCATATTTTTAATTAATTTAATTTAAAATATATGCTCTCCATCTCAAATTAGTAGTGTCTTGCCCTTGTACATCATACTTTTTCTGATGATAACAGAGTTGTACTGGTCATTCATGTAACTCCATTCTGAGAAAAATTTTTTAATTGAATTTGATTTCAATTAAATCCCAATTAGCTGTATAAATAACAATATTGTTAATTGGGGCCTCCTGTCCCTAACCTTTCCATATCTGGTCTCAATATTCATCTATCTAACACCCTTTGAGATTAAGGATAGACAAACAACAGTGGGAATTTATAGATTAATTGAGTTTCAATTTGAAAATATTGTAAAAATCATTCAGAGAAATCTATGTATTTTGTATTTTTTGTAACAAGGAATTTGAATATTTAGTTTAGCATTTTATAAAGATTACCTTAATTAGAATCTTTACAATCAATAAACAGTTACTGATTAGTTATTATGAAGTAGTTTATTCATCAAGTGTATTCCAGTATATTCTGAAAAAAATTGCAATTATCTTTACAAAAGCAGTTAATCTGACACAATTGTGTCAATTTAATATTGGGTTGCAATATTAAACAGACCTTGTTTAGCATCATTTTGTTTAGTGTGTCAGTAAAACTAATCAAATTATTTTTGTAATTCTCATTAACTTACAAATTTACGACCATACCTATGCATTTGTTGAGAGAAATTTTTTAATTACTAACATTTTTAGCCTACTCCCATAGGCCATTGTCGGGTTTCTTAAAACTGTTTTTAGAAACTGTTCCAAAAATAGAACATTCGATTAGAATTCTTCAAAGATGGAAATTTAAAGTACAAAGTTAAATTGAAACGAGTTAAATCCAACTTACAATTTGACCCTACAATCTTTAAAGCTAGTTTTCTATATAACTTATAGGTTCTGGGCCATGTCACCAGTGAAATATAGTTTGGACACGCTCAGCTCATTCTCTGCTAAGCATGTTCAAACTGTACTCTCATTAACTTCATATTATTTTTAGAGAGATGTAAAATAAGTGGCAACTTGTTAAAATTGGAACAAAAATATACTTATTTATGATTAAGAAAAAAATAACGGTTCAGTTATTTTCTATATAAATAAAACTGTAGTGGTCAAAATATTTGTTGCCGTATCACTGGAAAATACCTTAACATATTTGAACCAAACTTCTTATTTTTAATCTATTGGTTCAGGAGAAGGTTTATAGATACATATGTCAAAATCTACACTAATTAAATTAATTAAACTGTAATGGATTTCTGTCTGTCTATTTCTCTCTCTCTTCATTAGATGGCAACAATGAATCAGTACTTCTTGTCAAGAGATTATCTATAAGAAAGGCATATTATTGAAGTTTACTATTATATTTGAAGAACTGACATTAAAAATTAATTAGTTAATTAGCAAAATCTTTGAGGCATTAAAAGAAGTGATGTCATCATATTAAATTGCATTACCTGTACTGTACATATGGAGACTGTTATGTATTGTGTTTGTGATTCATTAGGCCTAACTGTATTTACGCGAGTTTTATTTATTTGTATGAGCAAAGATTATGCCTGCTTGGAAATGACAAAACTTTGGCTGATCTTCAAAGAAAAGTAATAGGTAAGACTGTCTAGATATTCAGAGAACTCATCCTTGAGACAGGCTAGGCTTAGTTCTCAGAGAAAATGGCAAGTCGCTCTGAGAGTGCTTCTGAGCGTACAAGGAGTAATTAGATTGCTTGGTGCAAAATTCTCCGAAGTACCTTCATTTGAACCTCTTTTAGCCTATTCATCATCAGCTAATATTGTATGTGGGAACTGCAGTGTTCTGAAGTAGAAGAATCAATCACAGGATGTGCTGCTGCTCTTCTGGCAAAGTTAAACTGGATATTGTTCTTGCTCCCCTGAACCTCTTCTATTACTATTAAATGAGATTCACCCTGATACTAAACATTTCTTAAAGAACATTAGGGCTTACAATAGTGACTTCCAAATGACAAGTTTTGGTACCACTGAAATACTTGAATTTTGAATGTAGGCATGAAATTTTATTCAAGGACAGATATATCATTTAATAGGTTCTTTACTTTCTGCACAAGATGAAGATGCCAATTATCTTCAAATTTTTTTGTTGCAGACTATCAATCCCAGTTCAGTCAAACAAAGGCTCAACTTCCAAATTTAAAGTCCAACTTTTAGTAAATAATTTGCAGAGAATGATGCATGAATACAACCCATACATGTATGTAGTTGCTTTTCACATGGCCAACTCTATGTTGCATACTCAAATGGTATTAGCTGCAAATCTCTGTTCATTTGTGCCCTTGATAATAAAACACAAAATGTTGTATATCAAGAGATTATTCAATAACTAGTAGCCCGGGACGCCCCCTAGTGGGCATTCCAGCAGCATTACAAATTCCTGAGGCATGTTTAATGCACTTAATATATGAAAGTTGTGTGCGCTTAATGTTTAAAAGTTTGATGCAGTTAATATATATAAATGTATATAATTCTTCATCTTAGAAACTAAACTTAAAATATCAATACACAAACAGCCAACAGTATTNGATCATACTGAGATAAATTATGTTTCTTTTCATCCATATTTCCATTAGAGTTGAGAAGCGTACACTTGTCACATTGGTATATGGAAAATTGACTGCTGTACTGCCTTACACTTATTATTTTAACATAGAGTAAATAGTCACTTTTTTCTTGCTAATTCAATATAACACAGTCTGCTTGAAGTCTAAATTGAAATTTTAATTCTAATTGACCTTGTACAAGAAATTCCTTGAACATCACCAATTATGTTATGAGATAATCTGTGTAGCAGATTATCTCATAACACAGAATACAGAGGACATGTATAAATACTTCATTTCTAGAATTAACCAGAATATAGTAAACATAACTAAGGAACTAGATCATACTGAGATAAATTATGTTTCTTTTCATCCATATTTCCATTAGAGTTGAGAAGCGTACACTTGTCACATTGGTATATGGAAAATTGACTGCTGTACTGCCTTACACTTATTATTTTAACATAGAGTAAATAGTCACTTTTTTCTTGCTAATTCAATATAACACAGTCTGCTTGAAGTCTAAATTGAAATTTTAATTCTAATTGACCTTGTACAAGAAATTCCTTGAACATCACCAATTATGTTATGAGATAATCTGTGTAGCAGATTATCTCATAACACAGAATACAGAGGACATGTATAAATACTTCATTTCTAGAATTAACCAGAATATAGTAAACATAACTAAGGAACTAGATCATACTGAGATAAATTATGTTTCTTTTCATCCATATTTCCATTAGAGTTGAGAAGCGTACACTTGTCACATTGGTATATGGAAAATTGACTGCTGTACTGCCTTACACTTATTATTTTAACATAGAGTAAATAGTCACTTTTTTCTTGCTAATTCAATATAACACAGTCTGCTTGAAGTCTAAATTGAAATTTTAATTCTAATTGACCTTGTACAAGAAATTCCTTGAACATCACCAATTATGTTATGAGATAATCTGTGTAGCAGATTATCTCATAACACAGAATACAGAGGACATGTATAAATACTTCATTTCTAGAATTAACCAGAATATAGTAAACATAACTAAGGAACTAGATCATACTGAGATAAATTATGTTTCTTTTCATCCATATTTCCATTAGAGTTGAGAAGCGTACACTTGTCACATTGGTATATGGAAAATTGACTGCTGTACTGCCTTACACTTATTATTTTAACATAGAGTAAATAGTCACTTTTTTCTTGCTAATTCAATATAACACAGTCTGCTTGAAGTCTAAATTGAAATTTTAATTCTAATTGACCTTGTACAAGAAATTCCTTGAACATCACCAATTATGTTATGAGATAATCTGTGTAGCAGATTATCTCATAACACAGAATACAGAGGACATGTATAAATACTTCATTTCTAGAATTAACCAGAATATAGTAAACATAACTAAGGAACTAGATCATACTGAGATAAATTATGTTTCTTTTCATCCATATTTCCATTAGAGTTGAGAAGCGTACACTTGTCACATTGGTATATGGAAAATTGACTGCTGTACTGCCTTACACTTATTATTTTAACATAGAGTAAATAGTCACTTTTTTCTTGCTAATTCAATATAACACAGTCTGCTTGAAGTCTAAATTGAAATTTTAATTCTAATTGACCTTGTACAAGAAATTCCTTGAACATCACCAATTATGTTATGAGATAATCTGTGTAGCAGATTATCTCATAACACAGAATACAGAGGACATGTATAAATACTTCATTTCTAGAATTAACCAGAATATAGTAAACATAACTAAGGAACTAGATCATACTGAGATAAATTATGTTTCTTTTCATCCATATTTCCATTAGAGTTGAGAAGCGTACACTTGTCACATTGGTATATGGAAAATTGACTGCTGTACTGCCTTACACTTATTATTTTAACATAGAGTAAATAGTCACTTTTTTCTTGCTAATTCAATATAACACAGTCTGCTTGAAGTCTAAATTGAAATTTTAATTCTAATTGACCTTGTACAAGAAATTCCTTGAACATCACCAATTATGTTATGAGATAATCTGTGTAGCAGATTATCTCATAACACAGAATACAGAGGACATGTATAAATACTTCATTTCTAGAATTAACCAGAATATAGTAAACATAACTAAGGAACTAGATCATACTGAGATAAATTATGTTTCTTTTCATCCATATTTCCATTAGAGTTGAGAAGCGTACACTTGTCACATTGGTATATGGAAAATTGACTGCTGTACTGCCTTACACTTATTATTTTAACATAGAGTAAATAGTCACTTTTTTCTTGCTAATTCAATATAACACAGTCTGCTTGAAGTCTAAATTGAAATTTTAATTCTAATTGACCTTGTACAAGAAATTCCTTGAACATCACCAATTATGTTATGAGATAATCTGTGTAGCAGATTATCTCATAACACAGAATACAGAGGACATGTATAAATACTTCATTTCTAGAATTAACCAGAATATAGTAAACATAACTAAGGAACTAGATCATACTGAGATAAATTATGTTTCTTTTCATCCATATTTCCATTAGAGTTGAGAAGCGTACACTTGTCACATTGGTATATGGAAAATTGACTGCTGTACTGCCTTACACTTATTATTTTAACATAGAGTAAATAGTCACTTTTTTCTTGCTAATTCAATATAACACAGTCTGCTTGAAGTCTAAATTGAAATTTTAATTCTAATTGACCTTGTACAAGAAATTCCTTGAACATCACCAATTATGTTATGAGATAATCTGTGTAGCAGATTATCTCATAACACAGAATACAGAGGACATGTATAAATACTTCATTTCTAGAATTAACCAGAATATAGTAAACATAACTAAGGAACTAGATCATACTGAGATAAATTATGTTTCTTTTCATCCATATTTCCATTAGAGTTGAGAAGCGTACACTTGTCACATTGGTATATGGAAAATTGACTGCTGTACTGCCTTACACTTATTATTTTAACATAGAGTAAATAGTCACTTTTTTCTTGCTAATTCAATATAACACAGTCTGCTTGAAGTCTAAATTGAAATTTTAATTCTAATTGACCTTGTACAAGAAATTCCTTGAACATCACCAATTATGTTATGAGATAATCTGTGTAGCAGATTATCTCATAACACAGAATACAGAGGACATGTATAAATACTTCATTTCTAGAATTAACCAGAATATAGTAAACATAACTAAGGAACTAGATCATACTGAGATAAATTATGTTTCTTTTCATCCATATTTCCATTAGAGTTGAGAAGCGTACACTTGTCACATTGGTATATGGAAAATTGACTGCTGTACTGCCTTACACTTATTATTTTAACATAGAGTAAATAGTCACTTTTTTCTTGCTAATTCAATATAACACAGTCTGCTTGAAGTCTAAATTGAAATTTTAATTCTAATTGACCTTGTACAAGAAATTCCTTGAACATCACCAATTATGTTATGAGATAATCTGTGTAGCAGATTATCTCATAACACAGAATACAGAGGACATGTATAAATACTTCATTTCTAGAATTAACCAGAATATAGTAAACATAACTAAGGAACTAGATCATACTGAGATAAATTATGTTTCTTTTCATCCATATTTCCATTAGAGTTGAGAAGCGTACACTTGTCACATTGGTATATGGAAAATTGACTGCTGTACTGCCTTACACTTATTATTTTAACATAGAGTAAATAGTCACTTTTTTCTTGCTAATTCAATATAACACAGTCTGCTTGAAGTCTAAATTGAAATTTTAATTCTAATTGACCTTGTACAAGAAATTCCTTGAACATCACCAATTATGTTATGAGATAATCTGTGTAGCAGATTATCTCATAACACAGAATACAGAGGACATGTATAAATACTTCATTTCTAGAATTAACCAGAATATAGTAAACATAACTAAGGAACTAGATCATACTGAGATAAATTATGTTTCTTTTCATCCATATTTCCATTAGAGTTGAGAAGCGTACACTTGTCACATTGGTATATGGAAAATTGACTGCTGTACTGCCTTACACTTATTATTTTAACATAGAGTAAATAGTCACTTTTTTCTTGCTAATTCAATATAACACAGTCTGCTTGAAGTCTAAATTGAAATTTTAATTCTAATTGACCTTGTACAAGAAATTCCTTGAACATCACCAATTATGTTATGAGATAATCTGTGTAGCAGATTATCTCATAACACAGAATACAGAGGACATGTATAAATACTTCATTTCTAGAATTAACCAGAATATAGTAAACATAACTAAGGAACTAGATCATACTGAGATAAATTATGTTTCTTTTCATCCATATTTCCATTAGAGTTGAGAAGCGTACACTTGTCACATTGGTATATGGAAAATTGACTGCTGTACTGCCTTACACTTATTATTTTAACATAGAGTAAATAGTCACTTTTTTCTTGCTAATTCAATATAACACAGTCTGCTTGAAGTCTAAATTGAAATTTTAATTCTAATTGACCTTGTACAAGAAATTCCTTGAACATCACCAATTATGTTATGAGATAATCTGTGTAGCAGATTATCTCATAACACAGAATACAGAGGACATGTATAAATACTTCATTTCTAGAATTAACCAGAATATAGTAAACATAACTAAGGAACTAGATCATACTGAGATAAATTATGTTTCTTTTCATCCATATTTCCATTAGAGTTGAGAAGCGTACACTTGTCACATTGGTATATGGAAAATTGACTGCTGTACTGCCTTACACTTATTATTTTAACATAGAGTAAATAGTCACTTTTTTCTTGCTAATTCAATATAACACAGTCTGCTTGAAGTCTAAATTGAAATTTTAATTCTAATTGACCTTGTACAAGAAATTCCTTGAACATCACCAATTATGTTATGAGATAATCTGTGTAGCAGATTATCTCATAACACAGAATACAGAGGACATGTATAAATACTTCATTTCTAGAATTAACCAGAATATAGTAAACATAACTAAGGAACTAGATCATACTGAGATAAATTATGTTTCTTTTCATCCATATTTCCATTAGAGTTGAGAAGCGTACACTTGTCACATTGGTATATGGAAAATTGACTGCTGTACTGCCTTACACTTATTATTTTAACATAGAGTAAATAGTCACTTTTTTCTTGCTAATTCAATATAACACAGTCTGCTTGAAGTCTAAATTGAAATTTTAATTCTAATTGACCTTGTACAAGAAATTCCTTGAACATCACCAATTATGTTATGAGATAATCTGTGTAGCAGATTATCTCATAACACAGAATACAGAGGACATGTATAAATACTTCATTTCTAGAATTAACCAGAATATAGTAAACATAACTAAGGAACTAGATCATACTGAGATAAATTATGTTTCTTTTCATCCATATTTCCATTAGAGTTGAGAAGCGTACACTTGTCACATTGGTATATGGAAAATTGACTGCTGTACTGCCTTACACTTATTATTTTAACATAGAGTAAATAGTCACTTTTTTCTTGCTAATTCAATATAACACAGTCTGCTTGAAGTCTAAATTGAAATTTTAATTCTAATTGACCTTGTACAAGAAATTCCTTGAACATCACCAATTATGTTATGAGATAATCTGTGTAGCAGATTATCTCATAACACAGAATACAGAGGACATGTATAAATACTTCATTTCTAGAATTAACCAGAATATAGTAAACATAACTAAGGAACTAGATCATACTGAGATAAATTATGTTTCTTTTCATCCATATTTCCATTAGAGTTGAGAAGCGTACACTTGTCACATTGGTATATGGAAAATTGACTGCTGTACTGCCTTACACTTATTATTTTAACATAGAGTAAATAGTCACTTTTTTCTTGCTAATTCAATATAACACAGTCTGCTTGAAGTCTAAATTGAAATTTTAATTCTAATTGACCTTGTACAAGAAATTCCTTGAACATCACCAATTATGTTATGAGATAATCTGTGTAGCAGATTATCTCATAACACAGAATACAGAGGACATGTATAAATACTTCATTTCTAGAATTAACCAGAATATAGTAAACATAACTAAGGAACTAGATCATACTGAGATAAATTATGTTTCTTTTCATCCATATTTCCATTAGAGTTGAGAAGCGTACACTTGTCACATTGGTATATGGAAAATTGACTGCTGTACTGCCTTACACTTATTATTTTAACATAGAGTAAATAGTCACTTTTTTCTTGCTAATTCAATATAACACAGTCTGCTTGAAGTCTAAATTGAAATTTTAATTCTAATTGACCTTGTACAAGAAATTCCTTGAACATCACCAATTATGTTATGAGATAATCTGTGTAGCAGATTATCTCATAACACAGAATACAGAGGACATGTATAAATACTTCATTTCTAGAATTAACCAGAATATAGTAAACATAACTAAGGAACTAGATCATACTGAGATAAATTATGTTTCTTTTCATCCATATTTCCATTAGAGTTGAGAAGCGTACACTTGTCACATTGGTATATGGAAAATTGACTGCTGTACTGCCTTACACTTATTATTTTAACATAGAGTAAATAGTCACTTTTTTCTTGCTAATTCAATATAACACAGTCTGCTTGAAGTCTAAATTGAAATTTTAATTCTAATTGACCTTGTACAAGAAATTCCTTGAACATCACCAATTATGTTATGAGATAATCTGTGTAGCAGATTATCTCATAACACAGAATACAGAGGACATGTATAAATACTTCATTTCTAGAATTAACCAGAATATAGTAAACATAACTAAGGAACTAGATCATACTGAGATAAATTATGTTTCTTTTCATCCATATTTCCATTAGAGTTGAGAAGCGTACACTTGTCACATTGGTATATGGAAAATTGACTGCTGTACTGCCTTACACTTATTATTTTAACATAGAGTAAATAGTCACTTTTTTCTTGCTAATTCAATATAACACAGTCTGCTTGAAGTCTAAATTGAAATTTTAATTCTAATTGACCTTGTACAAGAAATTCCTTGAACATCACCAATTAATAATAATTTTAATTTCACCAATTAATAATAATTTTGAGCTTGTTTTTTTTAAAAAAAACAAGCTCAAAATTTACGCCAATTTAAATTATTGCGGCATTTCATTGATTCGTATATAATACAATTATTTGCGAACACAAACCAACCAGCAAAAGGTGGCAAAAAGATATACCTTCTTTAAATCTATGTTTGTTTGGTGCAATTTTGGAAAAAAATATATCATCATGGATGCCATAGGCAATATCAACTTTGCTTGGCAAGAATTAACTGATAAATGCACAAATGAAGTGTGGAAGAAGTTATGGCTAAAGGTATCCAAGGATTCTCAATGAGAAGAGCCTATCACTGTATCATTAGGTTGACCAAACACAACCTAATCGATATAGCAGGACTAGGAGATAGACGAGCAGGCTATTTAGGAGTTACCGCAGGTTTCTGGTGAGAGCCTTACCAATGACAACCTTCAAAAACTGCAGAACATGGAATTCACATGGAACTGGAAATAGAGGTTCTGAAAATGAAGAACCCAAAAAATTTTTCTGCAGATTTCCTTAGTAAAAGTTTGGTAAGATAAGCAAAATCATTCATCAAATTGTAGTGAATGATCCAGATTTTGAAAGGAGCCAAAAACAAAACAAGGTGTTTTGGATGCAATCTTCTGCTACCGATATTTGCTTAAGGAAAGAAAAAAGTGACAAATGAAAATTGCAAAAGAACAAGAAAAGTCAGGACTTTCATCACAAAAAAATTAACTTTACATTTCTGTGTGCATATGTTTGTGTTATTTAACATATATTATTATACAAATTAATATAAAAATAACTTAAAATTAAAGTAAAATTTGTTTATTTTTGGTCACGTGTTCCCTATCCCTATTTACTCTATGTTAAAATAACCGCATTTAACGCTATTTCGCTTAGCACTTTGTTGTCTAGGAACATATCCCCCGCATTAAGCGGGGTCTCACTGTATACCAATTATCAAGACCACAATGACTAAGAGGAAACATGATTAATTTTCTAACATTTAAAGAAGACATGCCATAGACAAATATCAACAACACAATTCATTCTAGCCTTTCTTCATTAAATTGTGTGTGTGTGTGTGTGTGTGTATTTCAAGATTAACAATATACAGACTTTATGAAATAGAACTAAATAAACTGATAGTTTGCATCCCATCCACTTATCCACTTCCACAAGACAAAAAGAAACCCCGATTCAGTCTACAGAGTGTTAGTTGTCACATGTTTATCTGAAAGAACAGAACCCAAACTTATGCCTACAATACCAGAGAAATACAACATTACAAAGAACTCAGTTGATGTGAGACACACCATTTCATATCTAGAGATATTCTGCTAATGTAGACAATAGTCTAAAATCTTACAAAAGATTTCTTTAAAGCAATGTTTATCCACAATTTCTATTTATAGAAATAAATATATTTATACATAAAAAATTAATTAGTAAATTACAGTAAAATCAGTACAACATTATGTGGTGAAATAATAATATAATGTGTAACATTATATTTAAGAAAATACTTTCATCCAAAATTACATAGACTCCAGCCTTAACAGATTATGAGCAAATAATTGAACACTGAATACTAACAAGTAAAAATTCAATTTTTACTTGCTATTATTCATTAATTTTAATTAGTTGTTAGTTTTTACTTGTTAAACTTGAAGATCATATAATTTACAGTTTTATAACATTCTGGCAGCTAATCAATTTTCTAAAATATGTTAGTAAGTGATTTTCTTGAACATGAAGATATCTATTAGCCAACAATTTTTTGGACTTCAATCACACTAAATGTATAAAAAGGAAATGAACTGTAACTTTTCAAATTCTTCCTAGAATTATTCTAGTGACCAAACTAATATTTTTTGTATAAATTAGAGTTATTGCTATGAGCTTTTTTTTTGTTCTGTTAATCAATTGACATTTGTATTTCAGTAAGAATTCACCAGGTATCTTATTGAATTCTCATTCATCAGTAAATGTTTTCCACAAAATTCTATTTAGGACCTTCATGAACTCTTGCAACATTGCTCTAATTTATTGTGTGCGCACTTTTTGTCTTGGTATAATGTTTTATCATACCATATTCTATCTTCATTATACAATCTACAGCATGCCAGTGTTTTCTTTTTTTTTACATTTTTCAATAATATTTAACTTAATTTTTAAACTCATCATTTTAATACACTCACTGGACTGAATTAGCATTTTTAAATTATTTTTATTGTAACAAATATTTTCTTTGGGAAACATGATTTTCTAGTAGGAAGAAAACAAGTATAAAAGAGATACAAAATAAAATTTGAAAGTATCTGTTTACAACACAAAAAATATCTGTCACTCTAAAATTAATTTTAAATACTCTTCATCATTTACCAATGATTTTAAGTGTGACAAAAAACAAAACATTCATGTGATTAAGTGACTGTTAAGAAAGTATTGCATGCAGTAAATAGTTCTAGTAACAATAATAAGAAATGCAACTTCATTAGATAGAGACGTGTCAAATCTACAAATTAGTTCAATATAATGTCTCTCTTAAAAATATTTTATATTATTTACTGCATATCAAAGATTTGTAATTTGTTTTGTATTTGTAAATTTACAAAAAAAATTTTATTTGTAAAATTTAAAATGTATTCTATTATGTGTGTGTATATACTGTACATTTATGCAGGGATGCACAACCTTTTCTGAAGAAGGGCCAGGTTAGGATTAAGTTTACTGACTAGGGGCCAGACCATTTTACAACACTCTTTGTTGTCACAAGGAGTCTAATTACTTTAGCTGCAGCCAGTGTTGACAATCATGGGAAGTTTATGGCTTGACGCAATTTGAAATTATTATTAAATCCAAAATTTTTTAGTGCAACCAACTTCCTTTTAGTCATATGACTCTACTTCAACTATTAATTTTCTTGGTCCAATGTAATAATTAAAAATTTTGGTGTGAAAAATTTTTTTCTATTGTTAGTCTATGGAAAGACGTTTACTCACTGGAGCTCTTTCATCCAAGTCTGCTTGTAAACAAACAAACTAAAGTAGCTATATTTTCTGTTTTTTAACTCTAATTTTTCTAATTTTTATGTTGACTAACTATTTAATAAAGCCATTAATGTTTTATCTGAAACATTTAGTGGTAAAATTTCTCTCACGAAACTCACTTTGCTACGTACTAGGCAAAAAAAATTTGTATCAAATTGAATCCATTTTCTTTTTATCTATTAGCTAGATAAGTTTTTCCTCTCCCAAACAGTTTGAACTTTCTAAGTATAGAAAGTTTTCCCTTTCACAAAGTCATTAGCACCCAACTGTTTTATGACTTTCCCTGATGTGAGAAATGGGAGCAGTTGAAGTTCCTCTATTTCTAGCTAACACACTTTCTGGTTTAGATATCAAATATTTTAGGTCTAATACATAGTATTATAACGATTTTTAGAAAAATCAAATAGAATAAGTGATGTTAGAATGTCATTTCTGGTGTTATCAAGAAGTTTTTATTTTGGTGGAAAATTTTCAATTTTATGCTTTAAAAAACTTGCTTATTTGTCTAAATAGCATCAAATAACATAAAAATAAGCGAAAATAGCAATTTTTTAGCATTTGTTTACATTCTAGAATCTGATTGGTATAGTCAAAGGGGGCATGGTTTTGGTAGCAATTTTCCCAGGCATCAGATTCTCGGTTACTTTTATTGGATAAAGCCAAGTCTTTCAAGCCAGAAAGTACCAATCTGAGCTTAAAAGGAGTTTAAGTAATAATTTTATCCAATCAAGTGGAAAAGGTTCTCTATAGACATAACATAGGAAGGGTTTGTTTCACTGCATTAAAGTAACAGGACCCATATCACAATGGAGTGAGTAATCCATAGACACACATGAAAGAAGGGATTTGGCCTGTACCTTCTGTGGGCCACATAAACATTGAAAAGGGGCTGTATGTGGCCCCCAGGCTGCAGGTTGTGCATCCCTGATTTATGTACATACTGTACTGTACAGTACATGTGTGTATGTGTGTATAAAGGTAAAATAAACAGTTATAATTAAAAAAAAACTTACCTTGCAAGATCCATTTGCAACATCATTTTTTACAGGAGGCTGATTTTCAACACTGTTGCCAAGAAACTGAATTGAATGATTCAAATATGAACTTTCAAAAAGTCCTATTAAATTAGGTTCTCGATGAAACATCACTTGACTTGGTGTTTGAAATGAACTTGATGCAGAACTTTGAACATTTAGAATGAAATTGGGTAAATATTCTACCCATAAATCTGGAAAATGATTAATAAATTTCTCTAGTTTGTCTTTGTACAGATTTTCAGTTTCACTATCAACAATACTTTTCTCTCCAATAAAAATATAAATGAATGGTTTAGTATCTTCATTTTGGTTATCAAGAAATATCTCAAAATCATTTATTTTGTTAATAAGAAAGTCATCACTCTCATTAATTCTCTGAAGCAATATTTCATTTTCTAATGTAGAATTTAAAGTATTCTCTTGAAGTACTGAATCTGATCCATTTGGAATTGAATTAGTTAAATCTGATACAGATTCTTTATTAGCTTCTTCTACTTCTATTTCTGTAGTTTTGATTTCATCAGGTTTGAAGTCACTTTGTTCTTCAGTTTTTTCAACAGGTGTAATATCTGCTTCATTGGTGTTGCTACTATTGTTGTTGTTGTTGCTGCTGCTGCTATTGTTGTCATTATCACCATTGTCATTGTTGTTGGTGTCACCAGTTTCATTATTGTCACCAATACTACTGTTACTATTATTATTACCATCACCATTTACTTCTACTGGACAGTTTGTTAATTCTTCAGAATTAGGTAAATTTGAACATTCACTGTTAACCTTTGGACTGTGATCAATTTCATTTTGATGCAAATCCACTTCACCACTATTCAAGTCATTTGTCAAGTCATCATTGTTAAATATTTTATTAACTTCTTTTGTTTTCTTAATAAATTCTTTTATTTCATTTTCAAACAGACTAATTATTTCTTCACTATTTTCTAACTCCACTAAACGTATACCAACAGGAAACCCCAAAACTGAGAACTCTTTCAGTAGTATTTTGCTAATTTCTTTGGGATCTAAACTATTTAATTTGTGAAAGCACATCCATTTTGAAAATACATCAACCAATCGAAAAAGATAAACTTTAGTTTCATTATAAGTCAAAGGTCCTACGACTGTAATTTCAACCTGCATTAAAAATAATGAAAACAGTAAGACAGTTATAAAATTTGTTATTTCCAACATTTTTTATGCAATTATTATATTCTAACTAAGAATGTTTAAATTACGTTCCACAGCTGCTAGACATGTATTTTAGACAAATGTATGATTCCGCTGGTGTAACTTATTTTCAGCCTAATTTATAACAAAAATAAAGAAATAATCATTAACAAATTTCATGTCATAGTTACTTTTTGGCATTTTATATTTTATCATTGAAAACAGTAATAGATATCTGGATTCTGCAGTATTTGCAGATTCCCTGACTTTTTCTGCTAAAAATCTTATTCCCTGACTTTCCAGGTCTGTATGGACCCTGATCTTAATCAGATTAGTTTTCTCTAACAAATAAAGAGTATTGTTCAGTTTTCCACAACTTGCCCTCCTCCCATATTCCTATTTTCAGCTAGTCTTTATTTGATGGCTATTGAACCAATTCTTTGTTCTTGTTGTAAAATATTTCTTACATCATTAACTGTTTCAGAATATTGAAGGTGAGACATTATGTTTTCATTAAGTTCGTTATGAATGACAGAGTTTGCTATTTAGAAGTAAATATAATAGGTATCCTGTTTAAAGGGTCTGGGAATTGTAAAAATGTTCATTAAGTACAGGTGTTCTCTATTCAGGAGTGTCTATTAACAGTGGCGGCCTTAGGGGGTTGCGAGCAGGGCAATCGCCCGGGGCCTCGCTCTTGGAGGGGCCTCGCGCAACAACCAAGTAGAAAAAAGTTGATATTTAAAACTTTTTATTTTATCCTTGGCTATTAGTTATAACAATAAAATA